>NC_141761.1:103476308-103751534 GCF_982258835.1 Parasteatoda tepidariorum
CGAATGCTCTTTACATCTTTCCAACATTACACAAATAAATATGTAATTTTTCACTCAACTGTGATTTTGAAAACATAGTCAATTTAAAAAATACCTTTATACATTCCTTGCACATACTGTATTAAACATTTTAATAGATTACGAAAAAATAGGTTGAATGATGAATTATTTTTTCTTTAAATCGCAGTAATAAGTATTCAGAAAATTGGTTTAAATTACAAATAGGCCATATTCGAGTACTCTTCCCATCTTTTATAATTTAAACAAATCTGAAATTTTTCCCACATTCGTGATTGTGAACAAGCATGTAAAAAATGCATTTAAACATTCCGTACACTTACTTTTTTAAAAATTTAAATAGATTTAAAAAAATGTGTTCCATGCTGAGCCTATTTTTTTTTTATTTAACTAATCACAGTACGATTTTGTAAATGTTCCGAAAGTTGATGCAAATTATTCCTTGGCCATATTCGAGTACTCTTCCTTTCTTTCATAACGTAAACAAATCTCAAATTTTCCCTCACTTATGATTTTGAACATGCATGTAAAAAAAGCATTAAAACATTTTGTACACTACTTTTTAAACAGATTAAAAAAAAAAAGAAGCAAGTTCCACGTTGACCCTAGTTATTTATTTATTTTTATTTAATTAATCACAGTACGATTTTGTAATTGTTCCGAAAGTTGATGCAAATTGTTCCTTGGCCATATTCGAGTACTTTTCCCCTCTTCCATAACGTAAGCAAATCTAAATTCTCTCCCCCCCCCCCCAACTGCGATTCTGAAGTTGTAGTTCTTTAAAAAAATTCCGTATATAAACTATATTTTGAAAAGAAGTGAAAGCACATAAACATTTGTGCAAAATTCTCTATTTCACGAAAAAAGGAAAGAGAAAAATCAGACATATAGAAGAAAGTCAGTTTCTCCTTTAAAGAAAATTAAATATTGTTAATTCTCACACCCCCCCCCCCCCCCCCCCCACTCTTCCAGATTCCTTTAAACCGGCAGGGCATGTCTTAATACTTGACAAAATCTGCTTTTAGAAATAAATTCAATAATACAACATTTACCTCTATAAAGGCAAAAACACATGTGAAAAGAAAGTAAAAAGAATAGGAAAAATCTTTTCGAAATAAACAGCGATTCAAACTAAAATAACTCTTCTCCCATCCAAACCAATCGAAAAAAGGGCGAATGCGGAGGTGGGATAGCATAAAATGACAAGAACTCTATAATCCTAACTCTTAGTATCTGAAAATGCATCTCATCCCAAACCTACCTACCAGGAAGAATCATTGGATGCTCAAACTTTGAAGGTGATTCTCACCAATCACATGTCTTCTTGAATTCTGACGTCATCTTAACTCCTCCCATTTTCCCTTTGGCGAAAATGGAAGGAAAGAGAAAGGGAAAAAAATATCTTTTACTGCCAGTGGGTTATATTGCAGGATTCTTTACCGCAGGGGACTGTTTTATAGTATTGTGTGTTTCTTGGCGTTGAGAGAGGGGAAAAACGTGTTTTGTGTATATGCGTGTATAATCATCTTATTGTTTACGTTTTTATCTGTGAATGATAAAAGTTTTTGAAGACATAAATATTGTGACGTTTTTTGGAGTGGGAAGTTTGCTGTGCTGAGTGTATCGGATGTTAATTATATGAAAAAATTTGAAGCTACCCCACTGTCCAGTGAGTTTTGTTCGATTCTTTTTTTTAAATATGTTTTATATTAGTTTATTTAATGTACAAAGATATAGATACGTCAATATACATTTAAGGAACAATTTTTTCTTCGTTTCTTGCTATTTAAAAAAAATTAGTATCACGTTGGGTTAATAACAATGAATTTAAAAAAAAAAATGATTTAAAGGACTATTTGATTAGTTTTTTTCAATTGAATTAAAAAGTATTTAGAAAGGTTTTTCTTTTCTTTGGAAAAATTATAATACCAAAGAACCGAAAAATGGAGCAGAAATGCATAAAAGCTAAGAAATAGAACGATTTTTTTAAATTTATTATTTCGGATAATAAAATGATAAAATAATAATCAAGAGTAAAAAGAATATCACTAATACGCACTTTTATTTTCAGAGAGATCATCCAACCAAATTGACAGTTTGTGTTTTCCTTTATTTTTTTTGGTGAAATTAATTTTTGTTTTGAATTTTCTTGCACATCAGAACAAGTGTGTGTATAAAATGTACAAAAGTGTATACTGCCGTGCAATTGAAAACACAGCGTAAGTGCTTTACGATTGTTTCCAATAAAGGCGACTTGACAACTTTTTTTCTTCGGTTGCTAATCCTATGAACGCTAAACTAAAATTTCAAAAAACTGATGAAACAAAATTTATGTTTTAAAATATTTTTTTACGTACATATTGCAGTATAATCAATAGATAAACATATCAATATTTAATCCATATATATATATATATATATATATATATATATATATATATATATATATATATATATATATATATATATATATATATATAAACAAAAATCTAGATTTGAGTGTAAAATCATTATAGCAGTCCATTACATTGAGTTTTACTACTTTTATTTTTAATTTAATAAAAACAAGAATCGAAAATTATAACGCATGCTATTTCAACTAACTTAATTTAACAATGATTCGATAGTTTTTTTGTTTCAAAAAGCGATTAATCCCTTAAATAGTTATAAAATATTATAGAAAATGAGAAAAAGTGAATTTTTTTTAACAAAATCATCTATTTCTTTCCCTTCCCTATAAAGCATAGATTATTAATGGAAGAGTATGTGATTTTCAATTAATAAGGAAGTACTTTTTAAAAATTTTGACGTAATTTATAAGGGAAATTAAAGCAGCCATTTTCTTCTTTTAATAAATGAAGAATCTTTAATTTGCTTTAATTAATTTTTTCATAGAGTAATATAAATTTTGAAAACTTTACCAAAATTTCCTTTTAATTACACTTCTTTTAGATTCAGCATCTTATAAGTTTTTATTGTTGCAATTTCGGTCATATCTTATAAAACTATTTTTGAAGGAAGCCAAACTTTCTAATTCATTTTCTTTTTCTTCTCTTTTTTTTCTTTTTCTTTTCTTCTCTCTCTCTCTCCCCCCCCCCTTCTTTTTTATCTTTGTAATTTAAATAGATAAACGAGTCGCACACATTTAATTTGGAAGAAAAAAAATACAATTACTCATCAATCGTTAGGTAGTTTTTTCTTTCTTTAATTTCTATTCAAAGTAATAGTTGAAGTGTAGTACATTTTGCAAAAAACAAGATATGGCTAAATTATTTATCGAAGTATTATTTAACTTGAAATAATATTGGTAATAAGCATTAATTAATTTATGCTCCAAAATTCAAACAATTTTTTTTTCTCTTTGATTTGGAGAATTAATTAATTATTTTAGAAAGACTGCAAGAATGATAAGCATTCAGGATATAAGCTCAGTTATCAATCAGCTAATAAGTGCGTTCTTAGTCAGATTTTCTTTTTACTGATTGTTCATCAATAATAATGATTAATTGATTACTTTACCAGAACAAGTAGCATTCAATTGCATTCTAAAATACAAAGTACAACGAATTTTTTACAATTACAATCATTAAAATAAAAGTATAATTGGGTAATTATGTGTATCATTAGGTCAAGCTTCAATTTTAAAATTTGAATTATTATTCGATAAAAATATCGATCAAAAAAGGGAAAGAATGTGCAATTTAGCTTTTAATTAGTTTTCTGAACCTTTGGAAAACGTTTGCTAAAAAATTAAATGCACATTGACAAAGCATGTTAGCGTTTTGGAGAAACTGATCATTTGCTTTGAAAACAAATTGCAGTCTTGTGTTATCTAAAGTTTCTTAATGTTTCCTTACATTCTAAAACTGATATTCAAGATCCGACAAAATATTACTTAGTATATTCCTTCATTAACTTTATACTTATTAATGTTTTTGATAGTTTTATAATAGATAGCAGAAAAATCTCAAAATAGGCCATTCTTCTAGCAATGTAAAAATAACCACAAATGTGCAAAAATGTTTCTAATTAGATTTTCAAGATAATAATGACATTTCATCATTTTACAATAGATAGCATAACAGATAGCAATTTGTCTAGCAATGGAAAACCTATCAAGATGCTATTTAACATGTTCCTTCAATAAACATTTCAGTTTATTTATGTTTGTTCATCGCAGATAGAGTCTCAAAATTAGCCATATGTCTAGTAATACAGAATCAGTCAAAATGTTACTTAATATTATTCTTTTACTAGTCTTTTTTTTAAAAATTTATTAATGTTTGTTCATTATTTTACAACAGATATCGAAAAAGTCTGGAAAAATTATTTATTTGTCTAGTAATGCAAAAATGACCAAAATATTACTTAACACGTTCTTTCATTAAGGTTTTATATTTAAGGACTACGTCACATTATATTCTTTTATTTATTTTGGTGACGTGTTTATCAATTATTTTAACACTGAAAACTTAGAAATTGCAGAGCACAAACACAACATAAAATTTTTTGTCCTGCAATAAGCCATTTAATGTGCTTGCGTTTTTTTCTGTTTTTTTTCCCCCTTTTTCATTAGCTATATTTTTTTGCATACTCACTGTAAAAAAGATCAGAAACTAATTTCAACTCAATAAAAATATATCTCCGAAAATCTCAGAGAACTTCATTCAAATAAGAACTGAATCGCATTGATGCCGATTCAGTTTCAAAGGTTTCCAAAATATTCAAAAAACATTTTTGAGAATTACTTACTTCGTAACTTTCACATATATTCAGAAACGTTTCGGTATTATTTACGCAGTGCTGCTATATTAACAATCACTAAAAATTGTTGGAAAAAAATTTAATTTTAAATACATAAAGTGGTTGTTGTGGTAAAATATTTCAATTTTTCCAATAAAAGTAAATTATTGATAAATACATATTAATTTTACTAATAGCTATAATTACTATTAAGGCGATATTATTACAGCCATTATTGTTTTATTCGCATTTGTTAATGGGCATTGTATTTATTTTAATGAAATATATCCATATTTCCTCCTCCCTTTTTGCAAATCATTTATTGGTAAGGTATGTATTTAATTTAATAATAGCTAAAATTTGTTGATATTATTTAGTTTTCATTCATTGAGGCAAGTGTAAGAGTTTAATTTCATTCCAGAATGTATTGCAAATATTAGTTTTAATTGTACTACAAAATGGAGTGTCTTTGACAAGCTTTGCTATTATTTTGAAGAATTATTTCAATAACTATTATTTAAATATTATTTATCATTCTTAAAAAAAATATTGATGGGGTACATTTTGATGCCTATTGCATAGCATAATAATAATAATATAAAAGAAATCCCCCACAAGAAAAAGTAAATGTAAATGATATAATAAATAAGTGTAAATGATAAAAGTAAGTGTAAATAATAATATGAAAGAAATGCACCCCCCTCTCGAGAAAAGGAAAATGTGAAGGATAATAAGTAAATGTAAATGATAAAAGTTAAGGATTAAAGTTAATGATAAAAGTTAATGTAAATAATAATTATAATAATAAAAAAGAAATTCTCACCCTCAAAAGATAATGTAAGTAATAATAATATGAAAGAAATCCCCCCTCCAAAAAAGTGAATGTCAATGATATCAATGACTAATGAAACAAGGAGAAAAATGCACATGCAATTATTTTGTGGAATTATTTCAATATTATGTATTACTTTCATAATATTTATCAATATTAAAAAAAAAAATTTATTGGTGAGGTATATTTTGATGCCTATTGCATAACGTAAGAATAATAATCATCATAATAGGAATAACAACAACAATAATAATATGAAAGAAATCCCACCCCCTCTGTAAATGTTAAAGATATAACAAGTAAATGTAAAAGGTAAAAGTAACTGTAAATAATAATAATAATATGAAAGAAATTTCCTCCTAAAAAAATAATAAAAATGATTTGAATTCTTAATGAAACAGAAAAACTCGCATGCAATTATTTTGTGGAATTACTCCAATAGCATCGATAATTTTATAATACTTATTGATAATAAAAAAAGTATTTGGGATGCATTTTTTGATGCGTATTGCATTAGATAATAATAATAATAATAATAGTAATAATAATAATAATATGAGAGGAATTTTCTTTCAAAAAAGATATATTAAAGTCATTAATGCTTAATGTAACAGAAAAACTCGCATGCGAATAATTTTGTAGCATTATTTCTACAATATCTATCATTTTAATGATATTTATCAATATCAAGCAGAAAGGAAAACAATTTATTAGTGAGGTATATTTTGATGTCTATTGCATAAGATAATAATAATCAAAAGAAGTAAAAAAAGTAAATATGAATGATATCAATGCTTAATGAAACAGAAAAAATACACAGCCATGGATGCACGGTTGATTCTCAACATGTCAATTAACAAGTGAGTGAACATAGTGTGAAATCACCCAGTGTTGGGGTAAAAGGGGCAGGTCCTGTAACCCGATCTATATTAGGCGGCAAGGGCTTTGAGGTCCAGACGGTGGGCTCGCCGGATCATCCCGGGCAGATCAGATTCCCCAGGTGGCCGGGGATGAGACCGCCGCTCAACGACACCCCCAACCGAACTGGCGGTCTCATAATTAAATTAAGCATTACTCTTATAATAAATATTGGCTTTTGAAAGAGGGTCCTGTATAGTGGGAATCACGTGTTTTGTTTTCGATTAAAATGTATGGACAGTAGTATGAGTTCGGCGTAATATCAGGATGTTTTATTGATTTTAGCACGGAGAAATATGGAGTATTTGATACACTATGCCTTATGAACTAATCTAAAATTAATAAATATTATTATTTTTAAACATTAAAACAGTCATAGTGTTTAGTGTTAGTTATAGTATCAAGATCTTTTATGACATTTATCACGGAAAACTTTGGAATATTTGATGCATTTTCTTTTCTGAACTAATCTAAAACTAGAAATATTATTATTATTTTTTTAATATTAAAACAGTCCCAATTTAGTGTTAGTTACGGTATCAAGATGTTTTAGGTCTTTTATCAAGGAAAAATGTGGAATATTTCGAGTTATTATGTTTTACGAACTAATCTAAAACTAAAAAATTATTATTTTTTTTATGTTCTATTGGACTTTAATATTGATTATATCAAAGCTATTAAGTATAGTAATTAGGAAAATTATGCTATAATTGATTTAATGAACCACGCTGAAATACGGAAAATATTTTTTTATTCTCTACTGGATTTCAATATTGTTTTTGGTGAAGTTCTAAGAATATTAATAGTCATAATAACACAGAAAAATGTGCAGTTGATGCATTATATTTTATAAACGAACTACTTTTGTATAAAAATAAAAATATTTCTTATGCTTTGCTGAACTATGATATTTTTTACTTGTGATATTGGCATTGTATGTTTATTAAAACCATAAAAATTATTAATACGGATTTTAATGGGGAAAGTACGCAATATTTGATAAATTATAAAATTACTAGCTGAATTACCGTTCGTCGTTCCGGGGGAGGGGGAAGTAAATAATTAATAAATCAGAACTAAATCATTCACAAAACTGAAAGACGTGTATCAATGCAAGAAATAAAGCTAAAATAATGATAATTTCATTTATTTATTATTTGTTGTGTGACTTTACGCTATTAGATTAGGCAAAACTCATTTTTAGTAGTTCGTCCTATCAAAATAAGGATCAACTGTATTATGTTGCTTGACGCCGACTCATGAAAGTTACTTTATTCGTCTCATTTACATTTTAGTTTATCTGAGAGAACAAATAATAAATAATTAACTAATCAAAAACGTGCAATAAATAACTTTAAAAAAAATTAACTATATGCTAGCAAACAACAATGTTATCTTTAAGATAACTGAAAAATAAAGTAGAACCGCCTATAGTTTCATTTAAAACAATGGCTGTTGCTAAACCAGTCAGAAAGTTCTATTTTTCATTCGTCTCTCCCGGAGGATCTAATTGAAAATGCCGTGCAAATTTTAAGATCTTTGCAGCCGCTGTTTTAGGACTATAGAACTTGGTTTATCGTCCTTGGCTTATAGAACATTAGTTGATAGAATTGTAGCGGTCGATGATAAAATAGGATCTGTTACAAATCTGCAGTTTCGAGAAAGACCAAGACTGCTAAAAAATTTAAGAAAAAAAAATGATGGTTAATGGTTAACTGATAATTTATTTAATTGTTATTTTATCATATTCAAGCAAAACAATCAAATAGCCAAAAATACGATGGTATTCAAACAGTCAAATGTGAAAAAAAAAAGCAGTTTATTAACTGCTTTCACCTAATATGGTTAAGCAACCAGTATTTTATCACACTTGCTAGGTCCACCCAATGAAGCCAATTAGTTCATTGCAGATGAGTACATATTATTCTAGCCGAGAGGACTGATCTGTTAATGTCATGGGTGTCCGAGTCCCAGCTTTGACACCATAATACTTTCTCCATTTCTTTCAACACATGAAGAGTTTCCAGTGTCCTGCACTCCCTGCTGACCCTGGACTATTTGAATACGATATTCTCATTCACACATAGATGGCAACACCTTAAAATCTGCTAAAATATCTCTAATGACAGTTAAATTTTTTTTATTGTATTGAAACCATTCCAGTTGTAAATGGTTAAAGAACAGTAAAGGGGAAAAGAAATTCGTTATCGTAAATTTTACGGTCAATTTTATGGAAACATTGCTGGTTATTGTGCCATGATTTTAGAATGGACATTCTAACTGTTATATATTTTATAAAATTATAAACTTTTTTTTATGCTGTGGTAAAGCTACAAAATGATTATTAACATTAAATTTCATATAAAATAAAATGCTCCATTTTGTTGTAGAATGTCTAGTTTTGTTTAAGCTGGTGCATATTTAAAAAAATTCGCTCATCTTTATCAATAAATGGCTATAGTCAGAAAATCCGTTCTTCTAATTCAGTAGCATTGGTTTGATGATAACTAATTTTTGAGTGAACGTCAATTTGTATTAAGCAATAACATTTTACAAACATCTAATATTGTTATGATTTCTGTTTGTTGTGATAAATAAATTGGTAAAACGTTGAATCTGGTTATGGATTTCGTTCAATCATTAAGTTCTAGTAATGTATAAAATTTGGTGTAAATTTTTTAGTTATTTAAGTTTCAAAAAGAGTTGAACGTCGATAATATTTTTTTTTTGAATGCGAAATAAATATTTTCATTGACCTTCAAGTTCCTTTTAAAATTTTAAACCTTTCATTAGTTCCAGTTTTTTTCTTTTTAATTAAATAACACATTAAATTAGTCTAAGATATTTTTTCTTTTTAAGTTACAGTGACTTTTCTGAAATTTTAAATCTTGAAAACATTTATTTAAAATTCATATTTCTTTATTAAAAAAATATTTATTTATGTAATAAATTATTAAATTAATTTTTTCAAGTAAGTTTTGTAATACTGAAACTATTCGTAAGGCTATTTAAGAAAACAAACCTCGAATGCAAAACAAAACAGCCTTTGAACTGACGATGATTGTGATATTATTATAATCAGATCACTTTTTTTAATGTTAACCTGTAGTATTTTTGTTTGTTTAGTTAGTATCAATCTCCTTTTCATCCATGTTATCATTATATGAAGTTGGAAAGATTAATTCGGTAGAATTTTTTTAAAGCAATTTTTTGTAAAATTTTGTAAAATACGAATCCAAAGCTACGAGACAAAGTATGATTTTTGAAATCTTCACTATTTTTCTCCTTGCTTTCCATTTTTATCAATACAAACTTGTCTACGGGGTTGTTCAAATATTACGTAAGCATGTTTTTGGCAACCTGGACACCCCCCTTAAAAAACAAACCCTTCCATGTTGCAGCACCCTCCCATCCCCTCTTTTTCATTTTACTGTGGTTATCTATTTTCAGGATTAAATTCAAATAAAAGATGTAAATTTGAATAAAACATAATTTACGTTTTTAATTCCTTTTTATAAACTTTTAAGTAGAATATTATTCTTTAGGATTTCACTTATGTGTCCAAGACCCTTGACCTCTAAAACACTTTTAGGAAATGTTTTTCCAATTTTCCCTATCCCCCAGATTCAACCCTTATTCCATATTTGAAATTCTTTCACGGGTGAATTTTTGCTATATTTTTGGTTTTGATTTTTAAATTTTGTAAAATAAGAGGATTTCAGCGTCTTACGTAAGAGTTACTCATACTCTTCTTAATTATTGTAAGCGAAAGCATAATAAAAGGGAATAAAATAAAATAAAAAATATTTCCTGAATTATAAATTTTTTTAAAATTAAATATTTTTTAATACTTCAACCGCAGTGCTGACGTAAGTAAAATGGTAGATGGATCATGGGTTAGAGTCCCTTTACCATCCGGCTAACCGTGGGAGGTTTCTTGATTTTCCTCTCCATGTAACGCGAATGCGAGTTAGTTCCATCAAAAATTTCTCCACGAAGAGAAATTTCCCCCACTACTGGATCCAAGAGTTCCCTTGTCTTTTGGTTTGGGATCAAAATTACAAGACTACAGAGTTAAACATCAGTAGTCGTTAACTCAAAAATGGGTCGGCTGTTCAACGACGGTTATAAAATTAAAAAAAAATAGTTTTTCTAAGGAAATAATGTTTTTTTTTTTTTTTTTTTTTGAATTTTTATACTCATCACTTTTACAACTTAATTATTTATTTTATAAATTTAAAGTATAGACTTTTTCAAGTTAAAATTTCTTTTTCTTCTTTAGAATTTCTAACACTAAAGTGGAAGCATCATCTTCGTTCTTTCAACAAGCCTGCCTTTGTAGATCTAATGTCATTAGGCTTTTCATAAAAATAAAAAATAAAAACAATAAAAAAAAAACTTTTTTTTTGCATTTCTTTATTAAAAAAAAAAAGATCAAAGTAGAAATGTTTCATTTTGGCGATATTTTATCCAGCAATGCTGTTTTGATGTCAATGCATAAAGAAGAAATTAACAAAAAAAATGAAGAGATGAAGAATCTCGCAAAAATATTCATTCTGTGTCTTTTCTTTGTTCTCAATAGACCAGGATGTCATATCTTGAGTTTCTTCCTTCTCCGTCTTAGATGTTTTGTCATCAACTTCTTCTCTTTTTTTTTTAAATCCCTCTTATGTCACATTGCTGATTCAATTAAAGGGTTGTATTATATAGATACGAAACAAAGATGACCTGAAAAAGAGCTAAGTGGTTTTTCCGGAAAAGTTGCTTCTTAGCTATATTATAGAGTATTTAATGCTTGTTAAAGTGGCGAACAACATGAAGATAATTAGAATAAGAAAAACTGTTACTTGATAAAGAAAACTCCCTTCACTTCAAAAGTATATGAATTGAAAAAAACAGGCGACACGTTTCAAGCGCTCAGAAACAGGCACCCAATTTAAAGACTTGCCAGATAAGAATGAAAAGAAACAAAAGTGATTTGAAATATAAAATGCAAAGTTGCTATGGAAAAATAAAGAGGAGAAACAACCATGTCCGTTACCAAGAAAAATCATAAATTGCTGCACATTTTTGGAATCTTGGGCATAAATTAAATTTCGACAATGTCAAAATTATTTTCATCTCTGTCACATCAGCTCATTTTGATGCCCAAGAATCTTGCTCTATTTATATGAGTGGTGATACCCTTTACTTGTTAACGACTAACTTCACTAACTCTCGATAGCGTGTAGGAATGCATTTTTCCCTGATTTGCTCCTTTCGGCCACGGTGGTGTTCTTAGTTCAGTTTTTCATTTTTTTTTCTTTCTCGGCTACTGTGATTTTTCTAGTTTTATTTCTCGCCTTTATTTTTCCATTTTTGGAGGGCAACTTTACATTTTATATTTCAAATAAATTTTTCTTCTCATTCACATCTGGCAAGTGGGTGCCTGTTTTTGAGTGCTTGAAACATGTCTACCCTTATTTCCAATTTGTATATTTTCGTATATATGAAGTTTTTAATCAAGTAATTCTTCGGATTATATCTTGAATTCAGCATTTTCAGTTTCTTGAGATTGTTACAAAAAAGTTATTAATAAAAGTTTGTCAATGTAGATGAAATCATGTAAATAACTGAGATATGAAAAAATACAGCTAAATATAACACTATCTTTTTCTGTGGTGTAAAAATCATCGTTTTGAGAAAAACTTCGGCTAAGCTGCAAAAAAAAAAAAAAAAATAAATAAATAAACATATTAAGTTTTGTAGTATATAAGCTTTTGGATAACAAGAATGTGAAAATAAAACGATCCATTTTAAATAATCAAATAAAAAATATAGTTTTTTTTTTATGTTGTCCTAACTGTAGCTTAACTATAAAAAACCAAGTTAATCAAATAGTTTGGTAAACGTGCAATTGCATAAGACCGGTTTTGACACGCAAAATAATCAACCGCAACAAAAAATACAAATTTTCTCGGTGTTAATTCCATGAATAGTTTTGTCTGGTAATGATTGATTCTTTTTAAACGTTGATGTAAAATATCATATCCGGGTAGATAGTTTATCCAAATATTTCACAATTCCATGTCAGGAAGGGGAAAAAATAATTACAGCTATTTGATAAAAATAAAAAAAAATTGGGGGGGGGGGGAGATAGGAAATACATTCTCGATACGTTTTAAAATTTTTCTCCTTTTTCACTGAGAAAAAATGTATGGTAAAAACTACCAAAATATGATAAAATTTTCAGTGTTTCTAGGTACAACATAACGCAAGCAAGCTCAGTAATTTTTACCGAAGCTCTTTGGTAATGAACTTGATAAAATTAACAATAAAATTATGCTTTATATGTGATGCCGTTTCGTAAATGTGGTATAATTTAGTAGTTTCATCATGATACTTTAAAACGAGCCATAAAAACCATTTCTTTGGTTAAATTTATTTTTCCATTTTGCATTTTTTTACTAAATTAGTGTTAGTAGGAACTATAATTTTGAAAACCAGAATTTCCGATAAGCCATTACCATATGAACGGAAAAATTACCAAATAATAATTACCCAATATTTTGAATACCTCATATTTTAGTTTTTTAATATATAAATATTTTTTACAAGCAATATCAATAACATACGGTCCGGGAATTTTACCAGTTTTTCATTTCGCATTGTTTCGTAACAAATTTTTTTTTCTTCACAGTTAGAAATTTTGAGTGATTATGAGGTGCAAGTTTGTTGTAATCTTAATAATGGATGAAGTTGAACCGCAACATCGTGCTGGTTAAATTGCTTACTGAAGCCTTATTAAAATAAATGGCTTAACAGATAATTTTCAGAAATTTTTCAATATTTTACGCAACACTAACTAAAATTTAAAGCTCTAAAGTGTAATGGAATCATGAATATATTTTTTAGTAACAATTACATAGTACTGTATAATTTTTAAAAGTTTAAAATACATTTTAGAATAGTGTACTTTCAAACAGTTTGAGAAATTGAGGGAATGGGGCAATATTTATGATGAGCTAAATTTTTTTCTAAAGGTGATTTTTTTTAAATATTTATTTAACTGTTCCTTAGTTTTGTTTCTAGATAGGTTTCTGAACTTTCAACGATAGAAATAAAGAATTGTAGAAATCGTGGAGTGTTTTGACCGTTAATTAGATTAAGGGATAATATGTTGTTAGGTTAAATCATATTATCTGTCGCACTTAATAACTTTGATTACTCGTTAACTTGAGCGAAAATATTGCTCAATTTAACATTTTATTAAGGAGGAAGTAAATTTGCACTGTTCAATAAATCGATAATAGTGTTCAACAATTTTGGAAAAAATGAAATCGAATTATAATATATATAATATCATCAAAGTATATCAATATTTACAATACATCGCGATATTTTTGGAATTTAACTCATTTATTTATTGTTATTCAAATAAAATTAATTAACATTCACAATAATATCACATTCAATAATTATCCTTATGCGTGATATTTGTGACACTATATTTTTTAATGCTATACTATCGATAATAATCACGATATTATCGTATTCGATTCACCTATGCCCATTAGCGGTAGCCGGTATTTGTGTAAAACAGAAAATATCGTTGTTCCTATGAATTTTATTTTCGTGTTAAAACTGGTGTTGAAGAGCTGACCCATTTTTTGGTTTATGGCTATCTAGGTCCAACTCCATAGCGTGGTAAATTTTGAACTCAACCTAGAAGACTAGGGAACTGATCCGCATTTGCATCCCTTGGAAAAGAAAATCTCCCTCTGTTAGCCCGATGGTAAGGGGATTTTAGTCAATGATCCGTCTATCACAAAATATATTTAACGTCAGCAGAATTCGTTTCGACGAGTTATCATTGGGACCTCTTTTTTTGGGGGTGGGGGGGGGCGAGTTCAGTTCAATTTGCAAACTTTCGATAAGAACCTAAAAATTTAAATTTCAAGTCAGCTCAGAGTGTAAAATATTGCCACGTAACCCATCAACAAAATGAACGTTTCTTTTTCAAGAGGTGTTATTTACGAGAAAAACGACTGTTGACCTTTCTTTCAAAAATAGATTTGTTGTTAATCGAAATGGCATGCGACTTCTTATCATTTGTGACATTAAAGGATACGATTAGAGACTGTTTGTCCCGATTACGAACTCTTCAAACACACTAAATGACTATTTGAAAAGGATGTTCTCTTTTACTTTCTTTTATTGCGAAATTATCAGAATATTTAGCTTTAAAATAATTATTATACTCATGTAGACAATGATTGATAATAGAGAAATTTTAAGTTTGAATTAATTCAGAGTACAACTGGTAACACACTCAAAGTAAAATTATACTATGTGCTTCGTGTAGTTAAAATTCTTTCGGCACTAAAGTGTGTAATGACATACGTGTAATTGAAATGGATACAATGATATTTTGAATTACAGAATATACATTCGTATCAATGATATTTTGAATTACAGAATATACATTCGCATCAACGATATTTTAAATTACAGAATATACATTCGTATCAATGATATTTTGAATTACAGAACATACATTCGAATCAATGATATTTTGAATTACAGAATATATACGTTCGTATTAATGATATTTTGAATTGCAGAATATGCATTCGTATCAATGATATTTTGAATTACAGAATATACATTCGTATCAATGATATTTTAATTCGATGTTCTCTCTTGCTTTCTTTCATTGCGAAATTATCAGAATATTCAGCTTTAAAGTAATTATAATACTCATGTAGACGATGATTGATAAAAAAGAAATTTCAGGTTTGAACTAATTAAGAGAACAACAGGTAGCACATTCAAAGTAAAATTATGCTATACACTTTATGTTGTTAAAATTATTTCAGCACTAAAGTGTATAATGACATGCATGTAATTGAAATATACGCAATCACAATTGGAATTACAGAATGTACATTCGTAACAATGATATTTTAATTCGGTTTTATGATATTTTACTAAATATTTTTTATTTCTTATAATTAAATTTATTTAAAAACTGTTTAAACAAATAATTTTTTAAATACTTATTTCAACAGGCACCCATCTTTATATTTATTTTCATAGTAATTTAAATTGTGATTTTTAAATGCAAACTTACATTCTTTATTAAAAATTTATACAAATAATTTTTTATTTGACAAACAACAAATAATTTTTTAAATACTTATTTCAACAGGCACCCATCTTTATATTTATCTTCATAGTAATTTAAATTATGATTTTTAAATGCAAACTTACATTCTTTATTAAAAATTTATAATTTTTCAACATATGTTTTACAGATTATACGAATTAATAATTTATCAATATAATACTATATTATTAATGTATATATTATATTTATCATTTTTTAAGAAATATTTAAAAGTGACATATATTGAAAAAAAACCTACAATTTAAAAACTTTTCAATAATTATATTTATGTTTATAATTTTTAAATCATTGCTAAAATTTATAATTTTTAATATTTCTTTGAAATATATTTAAATTAACAATAATATAAAAATAGAAATGATTTATTAAGGATTTTTAAAAAATCAGAAATTAATGATTCAATCAGCACAAAAGTAATAATATATTGTCTATTTAAATGTATTTTTTAAAGATAATATGATTAAGAAGGCAAATAAAATGTGAGGTAGGATCTTATTTTTAAAAGCTGGGATATTATGGAATAAAATATAAAAAACTAACAAATTAGGCCTCAGTTATAAAAATGTAGATGTGTCTGCTATAGCAACAATTAAAACTGAGAATTCGGTACGCTTTCTAAAATGAACTCGTATATAATTGAGAACTCGCATATAATATTTTCCTTGCGCTATATTTACACATCGTGCAAACGCATAATAGTGAGATGACACCTTTTCATTTCGTGACGTCATGATAGTGTATCTTGGAAAGGAGCTAGAATAATATCAAATACTGTCTTGAAAGCAAATAAGATATCGTCTATAAGTATCAATACTGTTTATCAACTAAGGGTTTCAAATGTAGACTAAAAATTCGTTTTCTAATAAAAATCTTGCTTTGCTAAGAATGAACTTCGAAATGTAAAATTATAGTTTGTCAATTGAATTAATTTCTCGATTTTAAGAAATGTAGATGTAAAGCCTAATGAATGAATAAGTGAATTGGATAAATGAATAAATGAATTTCATAATTATTTATGAAATGATGGCTAAAATTCTTGAATTAATTAAAAGTTTTATTAAAATAAACTTCTGAATGAGAAATTTCAATAAAACGAATAAATAAGTAGCTTGATCGTGGAGCACGTCCACTGAAAACATCATTTCTAATAAAATAAAAAAATAAAAAAAAGAAGTTCTGCTAAGAGTGAATTTCTACAAGTCAAAATTCAATAAGTGAATAAATGAGTAATTTGATACTAAAAGAGACTGACTGGTCAACTAAAATCTGAATTATTATAAAAGAAATGTTTAGCTAAGAGTGGATTTTTAAATATGAAATTTAAATAAATAAATATATTAACTAATAAATAATGAATTAATAAAAATAAATAAAAAATAAAATAATGAATTAAAATTAAATGAATAAAAATACTTTGTTTAATTAAAAAATAAATTGAAATAAATAAATTATTTAATTAAAAATAAATAAATAAATATACAATAAATAATAAGCTAATAAATAATAAATTAATAAAATAAATAAAAGATAAATAAATAAATAAAAAATAAATAAAATAAATAAAAGATAAATAAATAAATACAAATAAATAAATTAAATAAAAAAATAAATAAAAATAATTTGATTCATTAAAAAATAAATCAATTAATTAAAAAATAAATAAATAAATAAACAATAAATAAATAAATAACTTAGTGGAGAGAAATGCCCATTAAAAACTCATAACCAGAAAAGAAAGATAATTTTCCTAAGAGTGAATTTTTGGATGTGAAATTCCAACCAATGCATTAATGATCTGTTTGGTTTTATTTGCTGTAGAGGAATGTGTAAAGGAACGCATTTTATTTGTGAAAACATCTTAGCTTACTCGAAATTGTTTGCATTTGCGAACACTCTAGACAAAGAGCCTATCATCACCACTTTTTGACTAAAGAAGGAAACTTTAGTTTGTTTGTCAATATCTTATCAAAAGCTTTAGGTTCGTGGATTTTGAAAAAAAGTGGAGAAAAAAAAAAGGCTTTAAACTTTGGATCGTTTGAGGAAGGAAGAGGTCATCATTAGACCTCCCCTTTTTGTTATATGCACAGATTTTTGTTGACTTTCTGGAGGGACGTTCTTATTTTGTGTAAACACACCCTTAGATATATATGTGTGCGCATATTGCACCCCCGCTGGCACTGTCCCCTTACTGGAAACCGGAAAAGAAAGGGGGGGGGGTGGAGAGTTTTAAATTATCTTTAGAAGAAAATTTCCAAGAAAATAACAGAGAGGTCAATGAATGGTGGTATAGGGAAAAAACATTTGCTTTTGTCTCTGCCAATGTTTGAATTGGAGTGATAAAGAATCAAATACTTATGAAAAGCATTCAAGTATTTATAACCCTGAAGATTGTGTTTCATATCTGCATTAGTTTGTAGTTATCATTCCAGGAACTATGGGTTAGTTACTGAATGATTAAAATAACTGCAGTCCTATTATCCTAATAGCTGCAAGTTAGCTATTGAATGATGAAGTAAAGGGGGATCAAGAATTAATAAAGGTACGTTTTTAGGTTCCTACCAGCCTAGTAATCGTATTAAACTAAAAGTTAAATTACAGTATTCTCGCTGTCGGCATAGTAGTGTCATGGAATATAATTAACATGGCTATAAAAACTATCATGTTTTCAAAGATCTATGTCTTTGTAACTGTATTGAATGTTAGGGAGAGAGGTTTTCAGAGCCCTGTTTTCTATTACAAGCAATAAAGTACAAAATGACAAAAAATTATTTTTTAGAGCCCTATTATCGTAGTGGCACGCGTGTTAGTTGTTTAATGATAAGGTAGAGGATGATAAAAAATAATAATGTCGTTTTTTTTTAACCATATCATCCTAATAACAGTGAATTAGTAGTACAATAAAGTTTTTAAAGTCTTCCTCGGCAAATTTTTTTTTTAAATATAGTTTTTTGAAAATTCTGTGAATGATCAAATATTTATTTTAAAATGCGCTAAAAATTTTCGGAATGAGTATGTGTGTAATTTCTTGTAGCATTTATCAGAAAACCAATCTATTTGATTTTCCTAAATTAGGACTATTTGAGGAAGCAAATGAAAATATTCCACTGAAAAATTTTCAACATACATATGTGCCTGTATCTGAATAATATTATTTCTTTAAAGAGTTCTATCGTAAAGTTCAATGATATCTTACCAAAAACGATGTTACTCCTTTATAGCGGTACTTTTTACACTCTAAGTACTTAATTGCGCCTAAAAATAATCATCATTCATCACCAAAGTTTCTTAAGAAAAAAAATCACAGCTGGTTTACTGTCACAAATAAATAAGATGCTCATCAACTCATTTTGTGGCGCACTGGCGAAGAAAAAATCCCTCACTAGCAATGACAGCTGAAAAATCTCTTGAATACGAGCCACGCTCTGATCCTATCATTTCTAATAGAATGTACCCTCTCGTCGCCAAGGATCATCCTTCTGTGTCGTATCAGCTGGACAATTTGGTCTCTGTTTTAGGGCTTCCTGACTCACATTTGATGTGCAGTGGGGGTGGAGGCAAAGAGTTGAGGATCATTCCCCAAAACAAAGAGTGACCTTTCTTTTGACGATTCAATGATGACAGACTCCTATCTGTTCTTGAACTTGAAGAGAGCCGTGTACAGTCATCAAGCCGTGTCATCATATCATCGTCAGGAGTTAAAACAGCAGCTCTGTTGATGTAAAAAACGTCTTTAAAAGGAAAGGTTACGCATCCGTCATCATCTTAGGGTCCGTTTTTGGCTTTTTAAACGCTTCTTTTTCTTTTTTTTCTTTTCATAGTTAAGCGATATTTAAAAGGAAGACAAAAAAGATCTTCGCCTTAATGTGATATTTGAATTGCAGACAAACATATTTATAGTGCTATTTATTTATATATTATTCAACTTGTGCTGTCAAAAAATGGATACTCGAATTTCACGTAACTTAGTTTATGACGAAACCCTTTCCTGGTGTAGACTTCGAGCGTACATTTTGTCAAAATGACGAAATAATTATCGTCACTATATCGAAAATAATAAAGAAATATTTCGTCATTTTATTCCCCCTCCACTCATCAAAAAAAATTTCGTGGTGCCTATTTTATCTAACGTTTATAATAATCACTTTATCGTGGTCCCCATATAACTTGTTCTATGTCAACTTAACAACACAAGAACGACAGACAGAACAGAAAGATAAATTACGGCTATGCCCGAATCGGGATCTTCCTGGTACTAGGCCAACTCCCTGACCACCATACAGACCAGTCTGCTTATTTTTCAACTTTATTTTTGATCATCAACTTTATTCGACCGATTTTACTCAATTTTTTTATTTTGCCATGAAGAATTACATTCTTTAAAATGATGTAAAAATTTGTATACCTTGCAAATCAAATATTTTTAAATAAAATAATAAAAATAATAAATCTGTACTAAAAGTTATATTTTGCATGGAATTATCTTAGGATAAACGGATTTTCTGATTATGTCCAAAATTTTTCTAATTCGACTAAAGAGTTTTCGAGATATGGCGAAATATGTAAAAAATAATATTTACGCTAAGGGGTTCAAACTTTGGACCTCTCTCCTGAACAAATTAGTTCCCAAATAAATATTTCATACATACTGTCTAATGAAACATGTTTTATACCATTAATAATTTAATGGTTTAAAAATATCCCGGAACTTTTTATATAGATATTTAACACTTTTGCTAACTACAAATACTCGCCAATATCTCAAATCATGAAAGAATGAAAATTAATCATAAAAATAATATTAAAAAAAAAAACATTTGATATTCTTAATCATAATGATTGAATTTCGCTCCCTTAAAAGAAAATTTTAATCAACATTTACGAAACACAAACTAATTTAAGTAATGAAAAATGATGAAATAGATAGACAAAAAAGATTAATAACCGATCCATTTGAAAAAAAAAAAAAAAGAAATACTTTCACCGATATTCCATTGCAAAAATTCTGCGCCAAATGGGCATCAAATTAATATGCAGACGAATTAATTTACTCTTTGCCACTTTAAAAGTATTTTTGATAAATAAAACAAATAAATAACATTCGAAGATATTTAAAAATATTTCAACTTCATAAACGGAAGCTGAGATTTTTGCCATTTGATAAGACGCTTAAACTCAGTCAACTACAAATAAAGAACTCCTGATATGCTTTTTTTTCCGTGTTTCCTTTTTATTTCTTTGCCGAACATTTCGTAATTACTTTTGAACCCTTCGTTTTTAACATTAACAGATTCGAAAACGCTTCAATTGGTAGGAGGTTTGAGGAAACTAATGGTGTAAATCGCGTTCTATTAGAGACTCTGTAAGATGCGAAATATAGCCTTCTTTTTATAATTCCTTATATTAAGAATATTTTTAAAGTTATAACTAATAAAATGTATCAACGCGTAAAAAATATAATATAATAAGTTTAATCTTAAAAAAATTTGGTCAAGCATTTCAACGCTTATGTCTTCATATATTCGATAAAAATTGGAGTTGATTCTAAACATCCCCTTCTTCCTCTTCTAGGCTTCCTCCAACAATCAAATGGGTTCCAAATAACTTAATCCCGCTTTCTTCAGTAGTGATTCGATATTTCAAATATTCGATATTTTCAAATCAATTTCTTTTGTCCTGATTAAGATATAAATTTTCGACTCGTAATATGTATTTACATTTTTTTCTCAATTTTTGAAAAAATGTTCTAAAAGAGTGGTTATTGCAAACCATTCTCAAGCAATTCTTGTTATCTAATATTCCTTTAATTGAATTGAACATTCATTCAATTAATCAATTCATTCATATAATTAACTGGTCACCTTCGCAATGATTTTTGTTTATTTTATATATGATAGCGAGAAATAATTATAGACAAAACGTCATTTTTACTTAATGTCTTTTATTATTATTTATTTGCATTTCATTGAAATAAAAAGTGTAATGCACTGTCAAGGAATTGCTCTATGTCTTTATCATTTAATTCCTTAATATTCCGGTTATTGTCTACATAATGGAATTTGTTATTGGTTTATGTTTGTTCGATATCGAATGGTTAATCACCTTAACCTTTATCTAGAATCGGTTTTGTATGAGTATCCCTGTCATGGAATAGTAGTTTACTGCTGCATCAGAACCGCATCATGGTTACCAAGTAGGTTTAGATCCATGAAATCAGGAAATCAGTTTATATTCGTATCAAAGAATTGATTTAGGTGTGTGAAATGGAATTAGTTTTCGATTTTTGTTGGTGCCATGGAATAATTTATTACAATACTGTAACCAAACCCTTAGAAATGGTTTTTGCAAGTATTTGTGCCATGGAATATTTAATTGCTGTATCAGAGCAGCATCATGGATCCATGAAATCAAGAAATCAGTTTATATTTCGATCACAGAATTGATTTAAGTTTGTAAAATGGAATTAGGTATCGAATTTTGTTCGTGCCATGGAATTATTTATTAAAGTATCATGATCAAACCATTAGAATTGGTTTGTACGAGTATACGTGCCATGGAATGATTTATTATAGTACCATAATCGAACCATTAGAATTGCTTTGTACATGTGTTTGTGCCATGGAATAGTTAATTGCTGAATCAGAACTGCATCATGGATACACAGTTGGTTTAGATCCATAAAATCACGAAATCAGTTTATATTTGTATCACAGAATTAATTTAGGTTTGTAAAAGGGAATTAGATATCGAATTTCGTTCGTGCCGTGGAATGATTTATTACAGTACCGTGATCAAACCATTGGAATTGGTTTGTACGAGTATCTGTGCCATGGAATAGCGGTATGAAATTCCGGTATCAGAGTCGCATCTTGGATACAGAGTTGATTTAGATGAACAGGAAATCAGTTTATATCACCATCATAGAATTTCTTTAGGTTAGTATCGTATTCCTGAATTTGGTTTACATTCATATCATAGAATTGTTTTTATACTCGCGTCGTGGAATTCGTTCTTATCCTTATCATAATATTGGTGTTTCATGAAAACGATATAAAAGGATTCTATTCGTATCATAAAATTGAAAAATATATATTTTTTCATGGAATTGATTTCATTTATATCATGGTATTGATTTAGATCCGAATAATGGAATTCATTTACACCTATATCATAGAATTACTTCATATCTTTATCACGGAATTAGTTAATATCATTATCATGATATTAATTTCTATGTGTGTTATGGAATTGACTCGTGTCCTTATTAGATTTATGTCATTTTCATGGAATTATAGTTCATTACCAATCAACTGTTTTACATTCTCACACCACGTGGTAAAAATGAGTAAATATTTGTCTTTTGATTGGATGGCATTATTCTCATAACTTGGATTTAATCTCATTGAAAATAATTTTTACTTAAATAATTTATAAATAAGAAAATTCATATAATTAAGTTCCACACATTTTCTTGAGATCAAATGCTTATAAAATCCTTATGATTATGATTGCTAACCTCAAAGTATACAAACTGGCTTTGAATTAAAAAACAAATTGACTTACACCATTTCACAATGGAATTGTGAGAAGGAGCAGCAAAGAGAGGCGATGCTTAATTTTCTCTTTTCTTTACATTTCTTGATTAAATTTGCAGCGAAATGACACCTCGTTTCCGAAAAATTAAAGTCGCGCTAAATTGCAGAAATTTTCGTCGAGCGAGCCAAAAACTTTTAGCCTCAGCTTTTCGAGTGGTTTCGGGGGTGGGCGAAAGGGTGTTTGGAAAGAAATGGATTGGAGAAAAGGGGAAGAGTACTAATCGGATAACGTGGTATGAGCTGTAATTAGCGAGACCAAACGATCCGTAATAACGCTCGCCCCTTTACAGATGCGACTCAATCGCCTGTAGATTGAAGAAAATTTTTATAGACGGGGAGGAGGTTTTCGAATCGAATGCCATTTCATTTTTTAGCATTATTTATTTATAAGTCTAGATATTCACAAGAATTTATTATTTTAAAAAATTCTACGTTTTTTTTTTTGTTTTTAAATATTTTAAAGTTCTAAATAACTGAAGAAAGAAAAAAAATTTTTTTTTTTTTGAAATAAAAAAAAAATCTACTCCAAAACAGTGTAGCGTAAAAGAAAGCAAATTGCTTGGAAAACATTTTTTAAATAATAATGCTGTAAATTACTGTTTATACTTTATAAAAAATCACGTAAAAGCCGAAATTACAAATATAAAGGACTTTATTTTCCATGTAATTTAAAAACAGTGTTTTGGCATTGTTACTGTCTTAAAAGCATGGTATTTTACCTGCCTTATATAGAATTTGATAACTTGTCTGTTTTATAAGCATTGTTACTGCCATAAAAGCACGGTATTTTGCCTGCCTTATATACAATTTGATAACTTGTCTACTTTACAATGCATTGTTACTGCCATAAAAGCATGGTATTTTGCCTGCCTTAGGATTTGATAACGTGACAGTTTTAAAATGCATTGTTACTGCCATAAAAGCACGGTATTTTGCCTGCCTTATATAGGATTTGATAACGTGACTGTTTTAAAATGCATCGTTACTGCCATAAAAGCATGGTATTTTGCCTAACTTATATAGGATTTGATAACGTGACTTTTTCAAAATGTGTTGTCACAACTTTAACAAATGTTACTTTGCTTCATAAACAGAATTTGATAGTGTGTCTGTTTTGCTGTGCATTTTTACAATTTTAAAAATATAATTTTCTCCTTCACAAATTTAATAACGTTTTTGTTTTGCAATGATTTACATCAATAACAGAACAAAATAGTCTTAGGCCTGTTTGCGAAAGAAATTCCGTTTTCGTGTTAACGCAGAAACTATATCATTGAATTAAAATTTGACGAAATTATGATTTATTAAAAGCTGCTTCTGAAAGAAAAAATAACATGGCTTGATGGGTTACTTAAATTGTAGTATTCAAAACCAATTAAAAGTTATTTTTTTAGCTTTTGACGAGAACTATAAAAGTAGAATTTATTCTACTTAAACCCTTCTAAAAAATTACTTTATATGAAGCGGAGCAATAATGTGGTACACTAACAACACAAATTTGCACTTTTATTCTAAACCTGAAATCGAATTTAGTTTTAAAATAAAAACTCAAACATGCTTTTAATTTAAAAAACATCTCCGCTACATTTCTAATATTAGTTTCGGTCGCTTGAAAAATCGAATTTACTCATCTAAAAGATCAATTTAGATGTCCAAGATACCGACAAAGAGTCGACAGACCACAAATAGCCTAGAAAGGATTCGATGGGGTGGAAGAATCCTTAGAAATCGTCTGGGGAGGCACGTACGGACGACACGGGAGACAACTCATTTCCTCCCTGAAGGGCTTCAGAGACACGATCTTCTGCTCATCCCCGCAGCTTCCCTTGTTATCTCAGAACAGCAACACGTGGCTTATACTTGTTGAATTTCTAAGACAACCTCGCCTCTTCTTCCTTTTTAGGTTGATGGACGAGGTGTTTATTTTTCAGCTGAAGGGAAGGGTTTGTTCTTTTATTCTTTTTTTATATTCTATTGAGGCGTCGTCCATATTCTTCAGTCCAGAAAATAAAATCCTAGAATGTTTTATCATTCTGAGTTGTTTTGCCAAGAACTGAAGGGCTTTTAATCAAAGCAAGATTTTAATTTCAAAACTTTATGCGCTTTTATTCGAATATTAAAAAATAAAAATATACAATACTATTTTGTTTTATAACACCTTTTTTTATATCACCTATTTGGCTCAACTTTTTTCCACCAATAATTTTTTCACAATCGTAATAATTAAAATCAATGAATAAATCAGTCATTTTTGCTTAGTTTAAGCAAAGCAGCGTTGGTGTAACTTTTTAATTAAATCATGTACTCTTTTCATTTTAACAAAACTGCGCTAGGTTGACATACAGCGCCATTTTCATAATTAACGTTGGTTAAATGTAAGCAAAGCATTACATGAATGCTGTTTTTGTTCTCTTATTCCACTTGTCAAAACTAACAATCCCATTTTATGGCTGGGGTGCTTCTTCTTATTTTCCACTGATGTCATATTATATAACCAAGAATTCGACTTCTGCCATACACATACTTCACAGCCCGTTTCACAGGGAGGACACATTCACACATCATTCATCCATCTGCAGATTGTAATTTTGACCTGAACCAGAGCATGATCTACCTCCGATCCAGTACATCCAGTGGTAGAGATTTGTTTTGGGAACTTGGGGGACTTTGTGCCCCCGGCAAATTTAGTGAACACTAGTTACCATTTTATTTTATTTTATAACCGTCGTTGAACAGCCGACCCAATTTCATGGGTTTACGACTAATGTTCAACTCCGTAGCCTTGTAATTTTGAACCAATCCAGAAGACAAGGAAACTCCTGGATCAGTACCCCCAGAGGTATTGATTTGTTATGGGAACATGGAGGACTTTGAGACTCGACAGATTTAACGTGCATCAGTCACCATTTACTACACGGGGAGTCTTCGGCCGGCGAGGATCGAACCCACGACCTCTTGGATATGGGCCCAGCGCCCTACCGACCAGGCTATCCCGGCCTTCTAGTTACCATTTTGTACACGGGGATGCTTCAACCGGCGGGAATCGAACTCACGACCTCTTGGACATGGACCCAACACCCTACCAACCAGGCTATCACGCCCTAGTATGACTGCTACAAATTTGTTTTACGGAACGCTTTTCTTAATCTTTCAGTAATTTTGCGCTTGGTTGATTCATAAATTCTGATTCCGCTTAAACTCAATCTACTGGTCTCTTCTAGGTAGATTCAACAACATCTAATTTAAATTTACTACTTTAGATTGATTCCACACGAATAACGAACTAGATTAAAAGTCATTATTCATTATAACTTAATTATGTTTAATTAATGCAAAAAATTAAAGTGCTTTCAAGGTGTTATTTAAAACAGATTAAGCTGCTGTAATTGACTCTCAGATTCAAGCTTTGTGTACTTGCAAGGAAATCAGATCTTATTTTCAGTAATATTTCAAAATCAACTAAAAAGGAAAAAAAAAAAGAAAAAATTAGATCATGTCATTAAAATTGTTTTAAAATTATCTAAGTAAAGAATTTTATTCCTACAAAAAACAAAAATAATGGCGAAGAAAGCAAGGTGTATAAAATAATCAATAATTTTCAGTATTTTTATTTCCGTTTTTCCCCACATTCGTAAAATCAAAACCAAAAAAACATAAAAAACGATAAATGCTCGGAAACAATCGGCATTTGAGTACAACAACCACCCTAACCGAATTATTTAAATTGCAATGTTACTTTTTTCTTCTTCATCCCACATTCGTTAAATAGACATAAAAAACAACTAACGACTTCGAAAAATATAACTAAGAAAACATAAACAGTTCGGAAAATCCAATTTTTTTAAACCTCGTCGATAGGCAGAGAACCATTTGAAAAACTTTCTTCTTTAAAAAGAAAAACAACGTTCCGATGTTACGCCGCAGATGAGCGATCACGAGCTTGGGCATTTCAATTAAGCGTCGAAACATCTTTTGTCAATTAAAGATCTAATGTTCGCACAAGCTGCTGCCTATAGGACTGGAATGATCCTTGCTCAAGCCCTTGTCATTAGACTCGGTCCCTGGGCATTGTCTAAACTCCCATTTAGCAATGGCTGCCGTCGCCCTATTGATTAAAAGCCACCCCTCACCCTTCCCCACTGCCTTCCACGGGTGCAGAACTCTCCAAATATAACTACTGTTCCAATTCAGTGCTCGCGGGAGAGGTTCGAACTTATTGCACCACCATTAAGGGAAGGGAAGATTTAATAAAGAGGCTAGTGGCATCGATAGGACTTTGAACATCGGATATCATTTCCACTCCTTGTTTTTAATACGTCATTTGTGTGATTGTTTTTTTTTTTTTTCCTTCCGAAAGGGGTGGTCCTGGGAAGCAATGCGGGGGTGGGTGGAACTTGTTAGCAAGATGGATGCTTGAAAGCGGTGTGATTCTCGGAACATGGTTTGTTGAGAACAACCTGACTTGTCAGCTTCGATTTACAGAGAGGGTGAAGTTTATCAGAACTCGAATTTTTTTTTTTTTGTTTATTTAATCAATGATTTCGTTCGCGGCATATTTTTTTATTAATCACCTCATATAAACTTTCGTGATTTACGTCTTGCATTCATTTATTTTTTTGTTCGATGAGGTTTATTGGATAACTAAGCGCGCAAATATTTTTATTATAAACTATGACTGTGACACTTAAGAAATAAATAAGTAAAATTACGTTCCTTAATGTTAGGAATCTCAAAGTAAGAGAGAGATAACGAATGTGTTCATATTTTTATTAATCCCTGATAAGGTATTTCACTATTTTTTAAGTTTTTCTCTCCAGTTGCTTTTGTTGTACAATGCACAGCTGATGATGGATATCATATAAATATTTTCCGTATAAATTGTATCAGTTATTTCATTTGTATATAATTAAACTCCATTGTATTAATCTGAAAGTAAGAGAGACAATCATGGCAGCATGTTCTAAGTAATCACCACAAATAAACTTCCCCATTTAAGTTATCCTCTAATTGTGTTAATGTTTAATAGATAGGAAAGCTTGCAATCATTTTCCTTAAAAAGAATATCAATGGTTCTTTTTGTAAATAACAAACCTTGATGTAAAGAATCTCAAATAAGAGAGATAATCGTAGCATAGTTTCGTTAATCACCACAATATTTATTCGTGACCCCATTTAAGTTATTCCCAAATTATTTTTGTTATTTGTTAAATAGCTAAACTTTCAATTATTTTCCATACAAAGGATATCAATGGTTTTTTTGGTAAACAATAAACCTTGATGCAAGGAAAATAAAGGAGACAATCATGGCTGCATGTTCAAATTAATCACCACAAATAAACTTAACCATTTAAGTTATTCCTCAATTGTTTTTGGTGTTTGATAAATAGCTAAGCTTGCAATCATTCTCCTTAAAAAAGATATCAATGGTAATTTTTGTAAATAAACGTTGATGTAAGGAATCTCAAATAAGAGAGATAATGGTAGCAAAGTTTTGTTAAACACCACAATATTTATTTGTGGCCCCATTTAAGTTATCCCCTAATTATTTTTGTTATTTGATAAATAGTTAAACTTTCAATTATTTTAAAGATATTAATGATGCTTTTTATAAATAATAAACATTGTTTTCAAGAATCTGAAAGTAAAAGAGACAATAGTTGCATAGATTTGATAATTACCTCAAACTTAAAATTACGTAACATTTTAATTTTTTTCCTTAATTGTTTTTGCTGCGAGAGATATGATGAATCTCAGAATAAACTGTATCTATGACTCTTTTTGTAAATAATAAGTCTCCGTGTCATAAATCTCAAAGAAAAAGAGACATTGTATATTTTCATGAATCACCCCGTAAATAAATTTCGTATCAGTTAAGTATCACTAATTGTTGTTTTTACTTTATGAGATTTGACGGGAAGCTAAACATACAATATTTTTTCCCTATAAATTAATCTATGATTCCTTTAGTAAATTTCCAAATTTCCCTAGACTCATTTTTTCTATATTTTATGAAGGAGAAACAGAATTTGTGTTGAGAAAGTTTTTCTCGCGGTATAGTGTCCTCTTTAGAGTCACCAAATATCAAACTATGTTTCGAGTAACCCCAAGTTTGTTTTGATTAAAGTAGATTTCTTCTAACTTACCAAAATATTACTCAAGATGTATTGAAACTAAACTTTTTCAAATAATTCGTATGCCAATATTTTACTTTCCATTCTGTTTTTAACTGAAAATGCTAAGCTTTGCACCCACCGGAATAGGAACTGTGCTATTTCTTTATTTTTTTGGTGTGGGCTATACCTGTTGATTTAAGCCTGATGTCAAGCTGGTGGGCGTTGCGACCACCCAGGCATCGTTTGTTTGAACTCGTGCTAGATTTCGATAAAGACTTTGTGAAACTTAAGTAATGAAGTGGCATTTTCTGAGTTTATCAGCGGCCTCCATGCCTGTCCCCATATTGTGCGAACATCATAAGAATCTTCTCAACTCATCGCCTGCGGATTTCCGCCATTTCGAATGTGCGGAAGACATAACTTCCTCTCATTAGCCAATGGAAGGGAAGAAGACGGAAGCAATTATTGATGTGCCACAAGAAGCTGCATAAGATCTTTAATTTTTGCGTCCCCCCCCCTGAAAACTATTCCTCATAAATTGTTTGATAAGATAGGTCTTTGACTTAACTAGGATTTATTATTTATGTATTTTATTGTGGCCGTGATATATTTTTGTTTTGTGTACCTAGCATTTTCGTTGCATAATTAGTTTATGCTCGACGTAGCTTCGTGCCTCCTTTTTCGCTAAGTAAGAAATACATAGTGAAAGAATTGAAATTTTTCTAAAAGAATCTTTGTGTAAGAATGTAGAATGTGTCACTTAAGAGAAGTGATAATTGACGGACAGTTGCTAATGTAAACAAATGCCACGTTTCAACAACCAATCAGGACCGAGATACCCACACTACGTCAATAGATCTCACTATATATATATATATAATAAAATTATTCCTCCACACACTTTCAGTCATGCAACCGAATGAATAAATAACTCCATATATTCATTCGGTTGCATGACTGAAAGTGTGTGGAGGAATAATTTTCTCTACTCTCTTGAATATTAAAAAAAAAAAAAAAAAAAAAAAAGAATGAATGAGAAGATATATAAAAACGTAACTGATAGAAAGAAATAAGGTTATCTTTTCCAAATACGTAAGGGGAGGAAAAAGGAAAAACTGACCGTTAAAGAAAGGTCCATTTCTAAAGAAATGCTTTTTCTCTCTTCCAGCATTGGCCGAGTCATTACCAAAAGAAGAAAAATAAAACCACTTTAATCTTCAAGCCAGATGAAATGGGTAAAAAAAAAAGAAAAAATTAAGGAGAAAAAGAGGGAATAGAGATGGTTTCTTGGTGCGCTTTTTCTAACTTTCTATCGAAAAGAGACTTTTCATTCTGGCTTTGATCTACTGCAACCGATGTGAAAAGTTAGGGAAGTGAAGTGAAGAGGGAAATGTAATCTTCTGATGAGTAAGTGCGAAAGTGGAGTGAGTCCTTAAAATTGCAGAATTTTGAGTTTTCTTTTAAGCGTTTAAACTTTATTGTAGTTTCATTTTTGAGAAAAATATCACATGTACTTTCAATTCGTAAGTTTAATTAAAATGTTAATTATTAATATTTATTTAGAATTTTTGAGGATTTTAAGTGTTAGTAAGTTTTAATGTAGCATCACTATCGGAATAAACATCAAATGTGCATATAAATAATTTATATTACTAAATTATATTACTAAAATATATTACTAAAATTAATTAAAATTTTTTTTTAAAAATTAGTAAAATTTAAGAATATTGAGGCTTAGCTTTTGAGTGTTAGCAAGTTTTTATATAGTTTAACAAATCCCAAATTCTTCGCAATAAATATCGAATATGCACATAAAAAATTAACATTTAAAATTTTTTAATTAAGTTTTTAAATAATAAATTAAATTTTTAATAATTAATTAAATTTGTAACAATTAATTAAATTTTTGATAATTAATTAAATTTGTAGTAATTCAAATTTTAAAATCTTGTTTGAATTATTAGCTAGCTTTATTTTAGCTTCGCTTTCGGAATATATATTAAATTTGTGTATAAATAATTGACGAAATTTGAAATATTAATTTATCAAAATTTTGTAATGTTTCTTTGCAATTTCTGCAGCTCGCAGTCGAAGAATTTTCTAAATAGCATCTAAGTTTTTAGTTTGAGTATACTTATTTTAAGTTTTTTAAAGACTAAAAATGAAAATTTACTGCTGTTGTCGACTGTAGATTCCCTAAATTCTTCCTATAAACTATATTACCAAAAATTCTTTTCGTGAGCAATTTTTATTTATTTATTTAGAAACTGTTTTATCTATTTACTAAAGCGCCGAATAAATGATTTTTATATTAAATTTTTGAATCAATTAAATTTTTGATGTTAACGCTATGCGATATAAGGAATGTATATGTCGAAAGAATGAAACCGGTTATTATCAATATTATTCGGCGGTTATCCACCACTGCTCGTTTGGGTGAATGTGATATAACCGTGTCGCGTTAACCGAACATATCTTAATTACGTCAACCGAACTTTACTAAACTTTACTGGCAAGTTAGTATTGTGAGGATTATTACTAAGTTTTGATATGTCAATAACGGGAAAAATCCATTCTACCGGAGAGTTATTATGCAGTGAAGATGGGCCATAATGAGGAAAAAATCCTTCCTCTCTTGGCGCAAAATCATTATTTTCCCCCAAATTAGCTTTTATTGACATAAACCATTTTACCCCCGTGGTCCTCAAATGTTTTGTGTCACTTTTTCACTAATGGTGTGTTTCCCTCATTCGGCTTACACCTACCACAGTGCTCAATGGTAGAAGGATCGTGGTTAAAGTCCCCTTGCCGTCAGTCTAACCGGTGAGAGTTTTTTTTGGTTTCCATCTCCATGTAGCGCAAATGCGGTAAGTTCCATCAAAAAGTCCTCCACAAAGGCAAATGTCTCCCAATACTTGATCCTGGAGTTCCCTTGTCTTTGGATTGGGTTCAAAATTACAAGGCTACTGAGTTGCACATCAGTGGTCGTAAACCCAATGAATTGGGTCAGCTCTTCCACGGCGGTAATAAAATAAAATAAAAACTAATGTTGTGTGCATGTAGACTTGACAAAATACATATGGCAAAGTCCTTCTCACATTATAGTTCTAGAATTCACCTTAAAACAAAATTGCGAAAGAAAAAAAAATGCACGAAAACTTGAAATACAACAGTATAAATGCATCCAATCGTCTCCCATAACAGTAATTTACAGCAGTGAAACATGTAGCAATGTAATGGTCAAAAGAAACGGGAAGCAATGTTGAAGAAAAAAAGAAAAAAAATAGCCCTTTGACGAAGAACATAAATTGATTTCTTTAACTATTTTCATAACGAACTGTCTTATGCCACTTCTTCTTTAAGATCAAAGGTAAGATTTCATTTCTTAAGCCTTGGCAAAATACAAATCACAAAGGCAGAATTCAAATATCCTTTCCTCACATTATGGTTCTAGAATTCGAATATAAATAAATAAAAAAATAAAAGTAAATAAATAAAATCCCGAAGTCCTAGAATGAGGACAGTAGTTCAAAGCTATTCCCATGGTAGTCATTTACCGGAGCAGATCTGGCCATTGACAATTTTCAATTTTAGGAAAACTGTCTATTTGGGCCTGGCCTTTTTTATAGCCCTTTCAGACCTCGGACGTTACCAAAAACTCAATCCCGATTCTCTCCTTATCGTCTGCGAGATGTTATCGGTAAAAAAAAGGTAAAGGATATTGAAGAGGGAGCAACCAAACCTCGTATCTGGTAAATGGGAATTTTTTTCCCTCCTTTCGCCTGCCCAGATTCGTTTCTTTTCTTTCAAAACGGGAACCATTCTCTCTTCTGCAAGCACCCCCACAAGATTTGTGGGATCGGTTCGATCCTTGACGGGAATAATGGGGGACATTTAACCCCTAATTGAGTCCAAGGGGATAGGGGGGATAGAATGTGATTCTTCTTGAATCACCCAACCCCGGTGGTGACTTCCAAGTTCTGTTTTCAGTTTCTTTTCTAGATCAGATAGTTGAGCGTTTGATTTGGCACTCATTTTTTATTTTGGTTCCTTTTTTTCTCTTTTTTTTTTTGCTGCTTCGTCCATCTCTTGTGATAGTGAATCGCTGATGGAATGAGCCACCATCGAACGTGAACTGACTCCTTTATCTGATTTTAGGGCTCTGTTTATGATGGCAGGTATTTTCCGAGTGCACATTTTTTTGATGGGGTATATTTTTAAAAATTTTTTTTATTTTGGACTGCGGTGCTTTTTGTTGGCTATTGTAGTCTTAGTATTTTCGATAATTTATTTTTAGTTTTTTCCACAAATAGGACTCCTGAAACGTTTTTGGCAATAGTTATAAGGATATTAGTTAGGGTCTGTTGCATTTTGTTTTTAAAATATTCAAAATAGTAGCAAATATATTGAACTAAAAAAAGTCGCTTCACAATAATAAAAATCTTTTTAATATAATATTTTATTGTAGCTGAATATTCGTTATCCTTCCGGGGTGGGAAAAAAATTATGCTACTGTTAAATCAGTATTCAACAGTACTACGAAATCATACACAAAACTAAAAGATATGTACCAACGCAATTAATAAAGCTAAATTAATTCCATTTTTTTTCAATTATTATTTTTTGTCCGTGCCGGTGGCTTTACATTATAAGATTAAATAAAACAGGTTTTTAGTAAATTAAAATGACGATTAACTGTATTCACTGTAATAACTGTATTTTTCGGAATGATGTTGCTCGAAGCCAACTCATGATGGTCAAAATTTATCACAATTAATCGATTTTCTCTGGTACTTATATCTTTCGAAAAAAAAAAAGACCCGTAAAACACCTATTCTTTCCACAATATCTATATTAAAACTGCCTAGTATTAATGCAGTTCTAATACATTTATTTCACCTACATTCCTAATATACTTAAATTTAAATTTTATCTACATTATTATGCTTGATATCGATTAAAATCACACCAATTACCATAATACCAAAGCATTGTAACTTTTCCCAAAATTAAACATCATTGGCATCAATAAAAGCACGTTTTTTTTAATTATTTTATTTATTTTATTAATTTATTTTATTTATTTTTAAAAAAAAAAACCTTTTTCCTAAACGATTTAGAACTATTTCTCCATTAATTTTGCTTTTCAGTACCTATCTAATACTTTTTATTTCAAATACCGTTGATTTTAAATTATTTAGTTTTATGGAAATACAATATTTTAAAAGCAATATTATGTGTAATATATATATATATAAAATAAAATAATTTCATATAATAAAGTATAATGATTTCTGAAGTCATTTCTCATTACTTCAAAAATACTAATTTGGTGACGTAACATGTCTATGCTCACGTTGATCATTGAGTTTCTCTGACATTACGAATAAAGAATAACTAAATATCTAAGAACGTGCAATAAACACCGTTTATGATTAATGAGAGCTATAAGCAAGCAAGCATAGCTGACGTTATCTTTTAAATCGTCTACAGTTTCAAATGTCAATGGCGCTCTCCAGAGCAATCTAATTAAAAAATTTTAATGATTGGGGGCAAAATTTGTCCCTTTTACCCACTGTCCGAATTTAAGAACGATAGAAGTTTCTAGAGTTATAAGATGGAATTACACACACGCACACAAACTCTTCATTTTAATATTATGGATTAAAAAAAAATCTGATGCACAAAATGAAAAAAAATTATCATTTTTATCAAGTATTTTTAAATTATAAACTAATATTTTTCCATTCAACAGATTTTACTCTCCACTCTTTTTTTCCTTACAAAAAGCGTAATTTTCGGTATGAGACTAATATTTTCCACAACATAAAAATCTTTATAAAAGCTTAAAAATGTTTATTTTTTGCTACAAAGGGGTATTTTTCAGTATAAAACTTATGTTTTTCCAGTATAAGCAGCGCTACTTTTCATCTTAAAAGTATTAAAACCAACAATGACTGTTTTTACCATCAATTCAACAATACAGCATCAGAAATAAGTTTTAAATTGAATTCGTACAGCATTTGTGTACGCAATTAAATTATAGTTCCGTGTGTATTTTATCATTGGTAATATTAAAATAAATATAAATAGTGCTTTAATATTTAAATTACAATAAAACAAATACGAAACTATTTTATGTCCGGTAAAGCCAAAACGTGATGTAAGTGATAATAAATAATATTGATTTAAGCTCAACTTAAATTTCTTGTGTTGATCAATTTGTTTTTATTTAATATTCCTGATCCCTTTAAAGCATCATTTATTCGTCAAGAATTGGCAACAAAACAGGAAGTAAAGTACTCTATCATAAAAAAAAAAGGAAGAGGGGGAAGAGAATGAAGCGACAGGACAAAATGGGGTGTGTATCTCATTTAAGAAACTTTTCACGGCAACCTTTAAACATTTCAACTGCATTTGTTTTCATTTTTGTCTGAATTAGCCCCAAAAAATAATCAGCAACTGAAACAAAAAGAAGAAAAAAAACCCTAAAGAAAATAAAAGTTTTTAGACGAATTCAAACACAAGGCTTCTTTCCGCTCAGCTATTTGCATAAAACACACACTTGCACCTCACTTTTTCACTAATGGGCCTCCGAACCATTTAGTTCTAACCTCTTTGTAAAGCCCTGTTTTCTCCGCCGCAAATCGCATGACTTATTCTTATTTTCTTCTCTTAAACGAAAAGAATTTTGTAAAATCACGCATTAAGGAACATACACGAGAATTCATTTAAGCATGCACTGTTTCCGCATAAAAGTATGATTCCAAATATGTCCGAATCGATTTTGAGAATCGTTTGCTTTAGAATGAAAAGTTTCTTCACTCCAGTTGGCATCGTTATTGTTCATTCAAATCGAAGGAAATGGGCCTGAAAGAGAGAATGTAATTTGTAATATAATAGAATGCATGCTGGTAGCTGATTTGGCAGTGAGATGATTTTTAAAGCCGACAAATTAATAAGCTAATTTTATTTATTTCTTTAAATCGAAACAAAAAGCTCTGGCCTCTACTTTTATTTTAATTTTTGCTTAATATACAGTATTTAAACGTATTCAAGTAATGTGCATGGATGTATATTTTTTTAATCTTCGTCAAAAAAAGAAAGTCAAAAGTAAGTATTAGGGCGACTGGCGAATCACTAGTGTAAAATGTGGGTGAAAAGCATGAAAATCGGATTGATTGCCAGACTAAAATTGGAAGCATTTCAAATAATTTCTTTTTAACTCCCCTTTTTTCCGGCAATAAAACAAGTTTTGGCGCATTGTTTTGCCTTCCTCAGTTCGTTAGATTGAGTTACTCTTTTTGTTTTAAAACTCAAACGAGAGTATATATATATATATATATATATATATATATATATTGAAAGTATTATTCTTTAATGAAATAAGCTACTGTATGACTTTAAAATTATGGTGCAACAATCAACTGTTTGTTAATTAAAGTCTTATACTTAAATTACTATAGACTATTTGAAAGTTATTTTTAACATGTTTCTTACAAAAAAATATATTTTCAGAATTTTTCCCTTCTGTCATATCTTAATTCCCTTACGTTTATAAACCTATACTTTTAAGAGTTTTCCTATATTTTAAATAACTTATGGTTTTGAATGTCTTAATATAATTGAACTACAATGATCTAGTTGGAGTTTTTTGATGCTCTAATTGCTTTACTATACTTTAATGAAGTTTGATAATAATTGAAATATAATTTCAACAGAATTTTACCATATTTAAATTACATTTTTTATATTTTACTGTACTTTATTGCACTTTTAAGTATTCTTCTGTAGTTTTTGATGTATTGATGCTCTAGTGTGTTCGATATTGAAGTTCTAGAATGATAAACTAGATTATTATAATGAAAGAAAAAAAAGAAAGAAAATGAATGAAGGAGAGAGAAAAGCCTTTTTTACATTTTTATCAGAGTTGTTTATTCAATAACACACTCATTTATAAGATTCTTCTTAGTTAATCAAACTAGTTTATTCAATAATTTGCCAATTTATAAGATTCTTCTTAATTGATCAAACATGTTGTTTATTCCATATGCCCATTTAAAAGCTTCTTCTTAATTGGTTAAACTTCTTTATTCAATAATATGCCCATTTAAAATATTCTTCTTAATTTATCAAACTTATTTATTCATCACGTTCAAAAGAAACATTTATTACTCAAAACTGTTTATTCAAAAATATGCTATTTCAATTAATTTAAAAATTATATTCTAAAATATACGAGTTCAGTTGATAAAAATTGTTCATTAATCACAATGCTAGTTTAAAAGGAATATATATTTCTCAAAATTGTTCATTCAAAAATTTGCTAATTTGATTTAATAAAATTTTTTACTTACCACAAATCTAGTTTGAAAAAACTTTTATTTACTAAAATTGTTCATTAAAAATATTCCTTGAAATATAACTTCAATCTTTGCTTTTTAGAACTGTTTATTCAAACATTTGCTAGTTAAATTGCTCAGAAATATTTATTCGGTACTTGAAAAAGAAACCTTTATTTCTCAAAATAGTTTATTCAGAAATATGGTAGTTTTAAGCATACCTTTAACCTTTACTTATTAAATGTTTGCTCAATAATACTTCAGTTTTAAAAAATGAAATCCTTTATTTATGAAAATTATGAATTCAATTATATGACAAATTCTTTTTTTTTATTAATTAAAGTTGTTTATTGCGAAATATTTCATTAATAAATTATAATTATCGAAATTGTGTATTCAACAATATGCAAGTAGTTGAAATAAAGCAACAGCAAAGTAGTAATTCTTAAATATTTTCTATATTTATGCATTTTAAATCCTAAGCCATTAACCTAAAATCTTAGGAGATTTGTATTACATTAACTTATTTGTAATTTTGGGAGTTACATTATATTTTAATTAAAATATAGATTTTTGAGAGATTCCGTTAGACTTTAGTTATCTGCTATTTAAAAGTCAATTTTAACATATTTTTTATGGAAATCGCAAATATCGTTTTTTTTAATAATTTAATTACCTTATACTTTCATCAAAACCTTGAGGATTTTTTTTATCCTTTTATGAAAGACAGTTATTGAATTTCAATATATTTTAATTATTTTATGCTTTTAAAATATATTTAAATTAAACTACACTTTTAAGAGTTTTCCTACAGTTTAACTATCTTTCACTTAACGTAATTTTTCTTTATTTTAATTTCAGCCTACTTTAACGTGTTTACCCACGCTTTAATAAAAATAAATGTTCCTACATTAGTAGCTTTCCTACATTTTAATTAAAATAAAATTTCTTGGAATATATTTTGGAGACAACAATTTTAATTTATAGAACATTAATAATAATAATAACTTATTGCTTTAATAAATTGAAAAGAAATGGAAGAAAAAGCGAAACCTTCTTTATTTATCAAAAGCTGTTTATTCAATACTATGTCGAAAAAGAGAAATTTTAAGAACTTCAGAGCTAAGTGAATCTTCAAAAGATAACATAAAATTCTAGAGCTTTTCCTTCCAAATATCAAAATCACTTTAAGAAAGTATATTCTTAAGTTTAAAGTAATAGAACAGCTTTCTTTTTCTCCAAATAACACTAGGGCTGTAATGTGGAAGACACAAAATCTTGTACATCTGCAAAGTAATAACCCTTTAAATATACCCTAGGATAGCAGCAGACGAAAACTTAAATCGTTCCAAGTCTATTAAAGCGAGCCCCTCTAAGCACCACACCAGCTGTTACTCCCTACCCCGGACTTTTCATGAAGACATCTATATATATTGAACTGTCCTCCCCCTCTCTTTATTTTATCTTTCGAGTACAGATACAGGGGACATCACCGTAGAATAAATTCCGAGGTTGTAAAAAATAAAGGATTTTATGTATCAGGACCAGGTTTACGGAAAAGTATCAAAGTTTCATCGGAATTCAGTCAGCTTAGAATCGATATTGAAGAAAGTTGTAAAATTTTATAGCATTGCTTTGATTTGGCTTGATATTTTTTTTAAGCTTGAATAATACGTATTACATTAATATTGGCATTTTTTTCTTAAAAAAAAGAACAAATTAAAGATAAAAAATTATTTTTAAAAAAAGTAGGAAATCATAAATATGTCTTTCTATTTGTATATATATATTTTCTTTCATAACTTTATTGCAAATACTTAATTTTAATTTTTTTAATCAATATTTTCATAAGTCCAGTATTGCAGAATTTTTGTTTTTCATTAGTGCTGCATTGCAAAATTTTTATTTTGTTTTTATAAATAGTTTCATAAAGGCTGTATCGCAAAATTTTTATTTTGGATTGAAATAAAATTGAAGTGCTTTGTTGAACAACAAGTTATGGGAAATTTTAGTAAATTTTGATAAATCTAGTTACGAGTTCGCAGAAATATTAGAAAATGTAAAAAAAAAAATTGAATTCTAATGTAAAAAAACCTCCATCTCATTTCAGAAATATATCTTTAGAATACAAGGAATTGATCAGAAAAATGTAGAAAATCCGATTTAGAATGTATAGAATAAAGAGGAAATTAGATAAATTCTGATTTAGAATAAATAGAATAATCAGGAATTTAGATAAATTTAGATTTAGAATGAATAGAATAATCAGGAAATTAGATAAATTCAGATTTAGTATGAATAGAATTATCAAGAAATTAGATAAATTCGGATTTAGAATGTATAGAATAATTAGGAAACTAGATATATTCAGATTTAGAATGAATAGAATTATCGGGAAACGGGTAAATCAAGCGTAAAATGTTTAGAAAACTGAAAAAAATTTAGATTTAGAATGTACATAAATATGAAAAAAAAAAGATAAATTTAGGATTTAGAATAATATTTTGAATGATAACAAATCAGAGTCAAATTAATTAAAATATGATCACATGCAAGTCTTTTACCTTGGTTCTTAAAAGTATGGGGAAGTAAGACAAATAATGAGTGAATGGATTTATAAAGTGTTAAGAACATAGAATAATGTAAAAATTGGTTAATTTTTTATCGTCAGATCAAGTTTGTTCTTTAATTAAAACAATAAAAATAGCAGCAGTTTTAAATCTTATTTTAATATAGTATTTAGCATTTTTAATCTTATTTTAATATACTATTTTATGCTTCAAATAAACAGCAGTGATAAATAATTAATCTTTACAGGGATCAAACTGTCATTTATAACACAAGATTCATCTTGGATCTAGTTATAAAGTTATACACATTAGTAAATGAGTTACCAGTGTGCATTTGTAAATGAATTATCAGTGAATAAATTACCAATTCATGTTAATAAACGGATTATCAATGAATATTAGTAAATGAATTATCTATTGATAAAATTAGAATTACTTTTATAAATTAGTAAATAATTCTTTAATGAACATCAGTGAATGAATCACCTATAGATAGAATTAGGTTTCATTTATTCTGCAAGTTAAAACTAGATCGCTAACACTAAATATTAATAAAAAAACACAGAATGGTATTATACTTCAATTGATTAATAATATGAAATTTTTTCAATTGCATTAAAAGAATATGGAGACACAAATAGTAAAGAATTGATAGAATCTGCAAGTAAAAGAGACTCTGGTCCTTTTCTACAGAGCAAAAGAAATTTTTAGAACACAGAAGGGAATCTTAAATATTTCTTTTGTTCTTATTTACGGCTTAAAAGAGACACTAGATTCCGCCGGATAGTCCGTATATTGAACATCCGTTCGTTGAAAGTTTTTATTTTTGATATTTCTCCAGTTTTATCGTCCTTATTTTGCTCCACCAGACGATTTTTTTAAAAGATATTTTTTTTTCGAGTCGCGTTTTATTGAAAACGATTTTTCTGCTTTATCGATAAAAACGTGTCCCTTTTTTTAAACTTGTCTTTTATTTTTGCTACAGTTATATTCTTTTTGGCTGCCTCTCCAATGAATAATCTTTTATAAAATATTAAAAAACTTAAACTTGCAGATTTTAGAATAAAATGCACTTCACAAAGGATAATTTAACGATTTTGTCACAAATTGTTATTACAAATAATAAAGATATTTATCATAAAATGTTGCAAACTTATTAGATTTCCCTTTTTCTCCAAACGAACCGGAAGTTAAATGTGTTAATATTCTACAATAAATATTTTTGAAATCTTTTATTTGAATCATTTTATGTTGACTATATCAAAGGCTTCCGTATTTTGAGATATTTCAACTTTAATACTTGCATACGGACACTCTTGAAGTAAATTACTGAAATTTTAATGCTTGTGTTTTAAAAGGCTAAAACGGAAAGATTAAATTTAAAAATTAGAAGGAAAAAAAATATTGTTTTGAGCCATAAATTCCAAAGTTTATGCATAAACTGTAATTCGAGAGTATTTGCGATAACAATTTATTTGATAAATTAAATTGATTGGCAGTTGAACTCCAACAATAAATCAATTGAAATTTATTATTTATTTATTTATTATTAAATTTATCTAAAGCCTGGATAATTCTTTATGGTGAGACGGTAAGATTGCTTCCAGTTTATTTTAAGTTCATTGGAGAATGAACTTCTAAGAAAAAGAAATAAAGAAAAAAAACTTAAAAATTTTTGAATATCTGACTACAGCACTCACTGCAGAACTTCAACTAAATATGTAAACTAATAATAATTGTTGACACTGATAGTGTCGAAAGGAAACTTAGGCTTTAAGTGTGCCAAAAGGAAACGGAACGCTCCTTTATTTATTTTTTCCTCTTAGGAACCCTCACAATTATTGACAAATCGTTAGTTGCATAGATTGTATCTAGATACGTAGTTATACTGCTGGAACAATTCAGGAACCAATCCGATTGTAGGTGAGTTTTCTATGAATGAAAGTAGTAGCTTCTTGACGCAGGATGTGTATTTTGGGCCCATTGATAAATCATCTATTGTCTATACTTTGTTCCGGTGTGGAAGGCAAACTTGAAGAAATACATCCTGAAAATCTTTATGAATCATTTTGGAGTGACATCCTGATTATGAGTCATATCCCATCATACTACTCAAGAGATTCGAGTTATAAAAGCTTGAAAAATACAGGGTGCTCATAAAATACTGTCATAAGTTTGGAATTACGCAACACGGTAGAAGAGTGTTTCTAAAAATTGAACAAAAATGTGTCAAAATAGCACCAAATTAAATAAACAAATTTGAAAACCACATGGACTCCATATTGAGTAAATGCTTAAAATGGTATATAATCATTTTTGAGCAAAAAGGTTTAGCCTCAAAAATGAATATGTGCTGTTTTGAACCTGCTATACTCGCTATAGTTTGTCTACGTAAGGAACTCCCCATGTTATTCGTCTGGAGTAGTGGCGGGGACGATGGTTACGAGGTTTAACTATTTCAAGTTGGGATGTTGTGTCATTATTTATGACGTGTTTTGGCTTGGATCGGTGAGAAGTAAAGAAATAGGAATCCTCTTTGAAATGCACCATTCCTTGTTTCCATAGCAGCAGACGGCCTTTGACTTTGTGGAGAGGGGAGATTCTTCAATGGACAAACTATAATGAGTGGATGGCGTTTTCAAATTCGACTCTTTTGGGAGCCATGATGCCTCAGGGAATAGAGCGTTCGCCCTCCATTGAGTCGAAACGGGTTCGAACACCAGCAATGGCTGGTCGATACGAATTCCGCATCCGGTTTGCACCGCCCACAGTGCTGACTTAAAATATCCTCAGTGGTAGACTGATCGTGGGTTAGAATCCCCTTGCCGTCTGGCTAGCCGTGGTAGGTTTTCGAGGTTTTCCAGTCCATGTAACACAAATGCGAGTTAGTTAGCCTGAAAAGTCCTTCACGAAGGCAAATTTCTCCCAATAGTTGATCCAGGAGTTTCCTTGTCTTCTGGCTTGGGTTCAAAATTACAAGGCTAAGGAGTTAAACATTAGTAGTCGTAAACATAAAAAATTGGGTGGTCTGTTCAACGACGGTTATAAAATAAAATATAAATTATAGGAAGAGCTTGATTTTTCTCGGAATAAAGATGGGATAAAAAAAATATTCTTTTAAGTAAAAATATCAGCGAAATTGTTAACTCTAATGTTTTATCCTCCCTTTAATACTTATCTCCTCTTTCTAAAAAAACATGATGCTTAAATTTGAATGATGAAAAACGTGAAGATGTAATGCAAACAACTGACAGATGGAGCTTCATGTAGCAATCTTGTATTCCCCAGGTGATTTTGTTTGATGTCTATGTTTTAACTCCTCCCTCCCTTCCCTTTCCCTTTTGCACTGATGATACAGCCTTTTAATTTTATTATCACTAAAGCGTGTCTATGATAAGACATATTTGCTTTATATATCATGCTCTAATACTTCTTTTATGCTTGACAGAATATGATTTTTGTTTTTTTTGTTTATAATTATACATTTTCTTGTAACATCTATCTATCTATCAATCCATCTATCACTGTTTTTTAATAGCATAATTATTGCTGTGTTTCTGAAAGTTTTTCTATTATATCAGTTATTTTAATTTTAAAATTTGTGACTTATTTTGGACTAAAAAACGTAATATTTTTTAAGAGAGAAATTGGTTTTAAAAATTTCAATAATTGATAATTCTGAAGATTTTAAGCTAGAACATTTTTCAAATAGGCTTAAATAAGTAGTGAGAGAGTATATTTTGCAAAGCAAATCATGAAAGATTGCATAGCATCTTGGGTGTTAAGGAGGCAGACGTGTTTTCCCTTTTAGGGTTTTCATATTTAATAAATTTAAAAAAATTATTAAATTTAAATGTCATTTAAATTTAATAATTCATTTAATTTAATATTTCAATACTGCCATTAAATTTAAATTAAATATTTATTGTAAACCTATAGATATTAGTATAAAATTATATAGGTTATCATGAATTTTTGTCTTTGTTAGTGTCACGGGACAAAGTTTCCATTCACCAGTTTGCCTTTGGCACACCGAATATTTAGGGCAGACCAGTAAGTTTTGTCTTTGTTGGTGCGTTTTAAATCAAACTGCCCTATTTTTTTCCGGATTCGAGAGTTTCCATCAATTTCCTCTATATCAGTGTCACAATACCTGGAAGATAGCAATCAGAAAATCTTTGAAGGCTTCAATTAAGAAACAGCATTCTAGTGCAGAAAGAACATAAAGTAAACAAATATAAATTGTTAAAAGTATGGGGACATATCTGATATTACTCTTATTATCATTTAATGTTATGTATCTTAATTATTTTTTATTGATTTATACTAGCTATCAAACAAAGTATTAAATGTTTACTTCAAATTAAATTTTATAATAAGGTCCCAAATAAAAAATTGGAAAACAATATTGCATGCTAAAAAAAAGCATTTGTCAAAATGTAAAATTGATATTACTTAAAGAAAAAAAAAATTCGTACGTTTTCGGATAATTTTCTAAAAATTTGGTAAATAAACGCAAAATTGGTTGTAAAATTCTTATAAAAAGTAATAGGTCCTTTCTTTATTCCGAGCTTTTTTTTCTGGGTCCATTTTCTCTTTTTCGGGGGTACTTTTTTCCGCCTACCATCAACCTCCAGAAAAGATTTGACTGCTCTAGCTACCCGGAAAGCGGTCGTAATTTCGGTGGCCAGATTCGACCTACGGTCAAACTCGAGCGTTTTAATCTAAACTTTGTAAATTACATCATTGCTCAGTATTTGAACTAGTATATTAATATTTTGCTCGACTTTTGCGAAGCAAACTTCCTTATCAACTCTTTCAATATTTTGTTTCCCCCAAATTCTGCAAAATAACATCTAAAAGGAAACATCGAAATCCCGGTTTGATTGCTTTCATATCTATTTACTATCCGTTTAGAGCAAAAAAAAAAGTATAACATCTTATCTATGAGTCAAAGAGAAAAAAAAAATGATTCACTCGTAATAAACTTAAGAGGAAATGGTGGGAGGGGGGGGGATAATCATGCCGAAAACAACTTAACGGGCGGCAGGCTGTCTGTAAGATTGGTAAGGACTTACGATTGTAGAATATTTTTTCTTTTTTTCTTTTTAAAAGTTAACTGGGAAATCATAAACTCATTTTTAGGTGTCGCAGAGATAGTGAGGGAGTGTCCCGTTCACACCTGTGTGTGTCACCGGTGTCGGCGCTTTGATCTCATCAAATAGCGGTCTTTTTGAGGAGTCACGCATCTCCCTCCAATATCCTTTTGATTGGTGTGTCCGTTTTCTCTTTGGGACCACTGTCCTCTATTCTTATTTCAAGGTCAACAATGTTGACATATTTTCGATAGAATTTCCAAAATCAATGATGAAAAAAAATATGGGAATAGATTTAATAATATTTTGATGGTATGGCGTTTGTAATTGAATTACTGGATGTAAAATATTTGAAAATAAACGTATTCCTTTATTTATTATTACATTATATGTTATTCCCTATTTCATAATAGTTTATTAACTATTGCTATTATTGATTATTGTCTTAAAAATTTTACTTTTGTTTTAATAATTCTATGATATGGGGTAGTATTATGTAAAAAAGTCAAATAACCATTAAGGGGCCAAACTTTGGTTTCATCTGATCGCTAAACTACTTTATTTTATAACCGTTGTTGAACAGTTGACCCAATTTCGGGTTTACGTCTATCAATGTTCAACTCCGCATTCTTGTAATTTTGAACCAAACCCAGAAGACTAATGAACTCCTGGTTCAAGTATTGGGAGAAATTTTGTCTTCGTAGAGGACTTTTTGATGGAATAACCCGCATTTGCGTTACATGGATAGGAAAACCACGAAAACCTCTCACGGTTAACCTGACGGCTAGGGGACTCTAACCCATGATCCGCCTACCGCCGAGGACAATTTACGTCAGCACTGTTTACGGTGCGAGCTGAGTGCAGAATTCGAGTTGACCAGCCATTGCTGGTTCACCTCATTGGAAGTTTAACGCTCTATACCCTGAGCCTCAACTGCTCGGACTAAACTATTGAGACCACATTTTAATTTATTTTATAATTGGCGTTGAATACCAGACCCGATTCTAAGTTCACGATTAACAACGTAGCCTTCTAAATTTGAACCTAATCTGGAAGACAAGGGTACGCTTTGATCGAGCATTGGGCAAACTTGCCTTCGTGGAGGACTTTTCGGTGGAACTAACCCGCCTTTGCGTTATATGTATAGGAAAACCACGAAAACCTCCCTTGGTTAATATGATGGCAAGGGGATTCTAATCCATGATCCGTCTACAACTGAGGATATTTTATGTCAACACTGTGGACGGTACAAGCCGGGAGCAGAATTCGAATCAACCAGGCATCGGTGGGATACGAACCTGGGTCACCTCATTGGAAGGCGCACACTCTATTCCTTAAGCCACCAAGATGTTTCTGTATCTATTTTCGTTGTTTAAATTATCTGTGCTTAACTAATTAATTATCATACTTGAGTCATTAAAATATTTCATTTTTATCCGTGATTATCTCCTCTTTAGATAAGTTGCTCCGTTTTATATTTTGCGCACTACACAACAAATAATATGGACATAACCCAATACATCTGATAAATACTCCATTTGAACTAACTTTAATCTGAGAGAAATTTCACAAAAGTCATCAACCCCAGTTAAGTTTATTTAAATGTGTTTACATGTTTCTGGAACATCTTGCACAGATTATCTGTTTTCGCGGATAAGACCCTTTTTCTCCAAGGACGTCTCCAATTCATTGGGAATGAGTTACTTTATGAGACATCAAAGATTATCTCCATTTAACGAATAATAAAATTGTTCCAGCGAAAATAATTCATCACGAAAATTATTATACGACTTCTCTAATTCATTAGGAATGAGATAAAAGTCCCAACGATTTTAGGAGAAATGGTGATAAAATTCTAATTTTACCCCAAATTTACTTAAATTTTTCTGAGCGTGATAATTCTTGATTTTATGAATACATCTAAAAAAATAATTTTATTATTGAAATATAATGCTAGATAATTATCGATACATTTTATGAATCTCGGGAAAAATATACTTTAGTACAAAATACGTAAATAATAATACATAAATAATAATACATAAATAATAATACATAAATAATAATACATAAATAATAATACATAAATAATAATAATAATACATAAATTTACATTCTCAATAATATGATAAAATTATAAAACATTACTTATTCAAATTTACTTTCTTTTGAGTATAATAAATATATGAGAACAGTTATGCTATTGAAAAACAACCTCAAATTATTAATTATTCACTTTATGGGTTTTAAGGACCAAAATATATATTCAAAAGAAACAGAAATAATTTTACAAAACTAGAATTATCTCAATAAAATAAAATTCAGTTTAAGATATTTATGATAACGATAAAGTACTAATTTTCTCAATAATTTATTTTAATTTTTATTGTAAGTAATTATTCTTGAGTTTATATGTATAAGAAATAATTACATTTTGGAAAGATAATCAAAAATATAGATGCATACAAAAAAAATTGTGTTAACAAACAAAATTGTAGGTATGTTTTTAACTTTATTATCTGTAGAGAAAAGACAACTTTATAATTATTCTATAGATACCTAAGAACTTTAAAAAAAAAAGAAAAAAAATTGGATGATGGCAAAGTTTAAATTAAGAAAAGTTTGAAGGAAAATAAAAAATAAAATAAAAACAATTTAAAATAAATTATTAAAAACCAATAAGTAAAATAATCAGGTGTCTCAGATTAAACTTTATGAACAGGACTAACTTTGCTCCGTTTCCTATATTTAGTAGGTTATTCGTTTAGTTAAATGAAATACAATGAAATAAATAGCTTTTAATTAATTAGACGTCACCAAAATATTTTTACGAAATACCATTTGAAAGCATTTTGTTAGAAAAGGAAGTTGATATTTATGGAAAAAAAGTTTTTTTCCCCATAAATATCAGAAGGAGTCATGTTTACTACATACTTAAAGTCTTAATCAAAATAATTCAATGAGTTTTTGTTAAGTTTTTATACCCTACAAAAGTTATAGTTATATTACAAAGGTTATATGTAAGTATGTGGGAAACTTTCAGAAATTCTTCCTATTTGTAACTTTTGGTGTGTTTATTGAAATTCTTGTCAGAACTATCCATACGACGCAGTATATATTTGTCAAAATAAATGAACCCAAGAAATAAAAACAAACCGCTGAACAGATAAGGACGATTGAGAGTACTCGTTAAACAGTTGTTTTTGCGGTAAAGGAGAATCAGAATTCGAAAACCAAATACAAAGGTCTCTGGACAAAAGGATGCAGACGCCTCCGGAAACAGATCTCCTCCGGTGGGAATGTGTCAACCAAAAAACTCGTGACTCTGTCCTCTTAGATTTGTCTTTCAATCATCAATTTGTGACATCAAAAATCTTAGAAAGGTGGTAGAATATCGTTTGGAATATATAATGATTTGTTGATTTTGTGCGAAAACTGAATTTAGAGAAGGAAAAAAAAATCGTTTGGCATAATACTACGTTTGATTTGTGTTGCAAATAAATTTCGAAGAAAAAAGTAAGTATTTTAGGTATAATAATAGAATTGTTTTTCGAAATTAAAATTTCATTTTTGACATCGAATATCTTTAAATGGGAATGGAATATCATTTGAAATAATATTATATTTTTTTTTGTATAAAATGAATTGAGAAGAAAAAAATATCGTTTGGAATAATATTGCGTTTGCTTTGTAGTAATAGGAAAAAGGAAGAATAATGTAAGTAGTTTTAAAATAAATTATGTATTTTCTCAGATTGAAATTATTTACCTTTTAAATGCAGTTATTGAATTGCTAAATTAACACTTTTTTAAGAAAATTTGAATTAACAAATTATGTATACTTTCAATAAGACCAGTTCCATTGCAATCAAAAAACTTTTTTTTTAATCATAAAATATCATTTGGAATAATATTACGTTGGTTTTGTGTGTAAAATATATTTTTCTTAATTAAGTAGTAAGCACAATTAAGATAAGTGATAAAAAACTTGAAAAAATGGAATACTGTTCAGAATATATTAGGTTTGTTCCATGTGAAAGATAGATTTAGAAGAAAAAAAAGTGTCTTTCATTTCAAATTATAAGAAAGCTTCTTTTCTAAAAGTATTATTTCTGATTACGTTTAGTAAGTTGTTAAATTGTCGAGTTATTGAAGAATATTTAAGTCACAAAATTCAGTTCTGACATCAAAAATCTTAAAAATTTGATAGAAATTTATTACGTTTGTTTGTGAAAGATAGATTTAGTAGGAAAAAAAAGCTTCTTTCGCTTAAAATTATAATGAAGCTTCTTCTATTTGAAATCATTACTTGTGAATACATTTATTAAATTGTTAGATTGTCAAGTTATTGAAAATATTTGAGTTATGAAATTCTATTTTGACAACAAAAATCTTTATCAGATGTTTGATTTTTCATCGTATATATTACGCTTGTTTTATGAGAAAGACTTAAAAGCAGAAAAAAAGATGATTTTTATGGCATATGGTGGAATATTTCGTTTCATATAAAATTATATTCATTTAATTGATTCATTGAAAGTCTAATGAAATAAACCTTTTTATCCTATTAAATTGAATGTTAGGTTTATGTACAATATTGTGTTATATGCAAGTTAATTATTTTTTAATAAAAATATATTTCTATGACTTAATACGTGCATTTTTTTAAAATTGAAATCTTAGGACTATTGATTTGAAATAAGAGTTAAAATTTTAAAATTTAAATTAACGTAATGTATCAAAAATTAGTAAATTACGAAACCGAAAATTGTATCATTTTTAAATCAAATTTAACAAGATTACAAATTGCAATTTAAGATTGCAAAGTTGAATTACGTAACTTTTGCGATAATTTCCTCATATTCAAATGAAATTTTAAAGATTAGAAAATTAATGAATTCCATAAATTTTATGATAAATTACGAAGTCGATGAATTTTATAACTTTTATGAGAATCTCATAATTTTTAAAACAAATTTAAATATTACAAAGTAGATGAATTCCATAACTTTCATGAGAATCTCATAATTTTTAAATCAAATTTAAAAATTACAAAGTAGAGGAATTCCATAACTTTCATGAGAATCTCATAATTTTTAAATCAAATTTAAAAACTACAAAGTAGAGGAATTCCTTAACTTTCATGAGAATCTCATAATTTTTAAATCAAATTTAACGATTACAAAGTTAATGAATTACATAACTTATGCGAGAATTTCTTCATTTTTCAGGTGGCGACGACGACGATGGGGAAGTCCATGCGTTAAGTTTGGACAGTTCTTACTTGGTGACATCGGACTCAGAGGGTAGTGTGCAAGATTTTGAACTTGACATGACTACTGATCACCAAGAAACACCCCTACCCAAAGAACTAGAACTTCGCGCTGGTTCTCAGCCACTAGAATACGCCCTCTGGGCAAGGGTAGAACTTAGTCGAGGTAAAAGGTTCGGTCCCATACCTGCTCAACTCAAAGATACAGAGCCACCTAGTCCCACTGTTTGGAAAGTATGTTACTGTGTTTTTTTCTTCCTTAAATAGAACATTTTATTTTGTTCAATTTTTATTTCATTTTTACAGATTGATTATTAACTCTTGTAAAAATGTCAAATAGTTTATCTTTTTAGTTTTCACCCTTATTTTTTTTTACTTGCCTATTTAGTAGGCCTCAGTTTTTTCTTCTTCTTAACAGAATTGATAGAAAACAAGGCTAAGAACCGCTACTGAAATACGTCGAATACGTATCCACTAATTTGTTTATTTGTTACTTTTATTTTTTTAGCACTTTTTCTCCATTTATTCACTCGCGATGTTAATTATTCAAATCGATCAAGTCTTCATAAAAAAAATATGATACAACTGTGCCAAAATCCACAGCTTCTTTCCCCCGCACACTGAAATTAATTGTTGAGCATGTTTGAAGCATTTTTGTTGAATATTGTGTTAAGTTGAACAATATTAAACTTTATTATATGATATTGTGGCTCAATTTGAACTAGAACATTGCTAAATCTAAGACCTTCCTAACATTGAAACGAATTTGCAACGTATTATTGTAATGGTATTGCTATAGTTCAATGCTGGATCAATTTTTCTTCGTCCTATTGTAAACCAATAAAAATATGTATTATTTTTTATAGTTATTTCTTATAAATATATATCGAGTTTGATAGAGTTATTGCAAGTAGTATATTTTATAACACAATAGTCGTGATGATAAAATCTTTAACATAAAGAAATAAGTTTTAAAAAAAGGTAAAGAAGAAAATGTCTTATAAAATGTCTAATAAATATTAAATTTTATTTTTAAGAAAAGAAACTGTTAGTTGTCAAAAGTATTCTAAATCCCAATTTCGCAAATTCACTATATTTCTTTAATAAAGCTTTCAAAAATTTCGTCAAAAAAAAATTTTTTTTTTAAAAAAAGTTTAAAAAAATACTTAAAAAAGGAAAAAAAAAGAGTTTTAAAAAAATTATTTTTGAAAAAAATGTATGAATTAAAATTTATGAATCCTACTTTCACAATGTCAAACAAATCAGAAAGACAACTGAAGAGTTGGTAGATGTGGCAACGACGATTACAATATATTTGTCCAAAACAAATCTTCCTGATATTAGAACAGGACAGCGATCGTTAATCTGACGACCACAGAAGGAACGTGGGATTCCCTTAATTGCTGTCCAGAACTTCATATCCCTTGACCATTGGTCACAGGAGTACTCATCAACAACGAGGTTTTCCGGAATAAGCTCCTTGACAAGATTATGAGAAAAGGCGTGATTTATACACTACTCATCCCTGGCGCAGGGGATTATGGGACAACGGGTGATCCAGGATTTGCAGAGTAATGAAGAACCATTGCTGGCTCATCTTTTAGATGCCAACATCTTTACCTTGTCATATCTTTACCTGACATCATTGAATGCCGTCTAAGCTTAGGTGGGTTTTGTGTTAAGCCAGTAATGAAACTTGTCGAATGGAGTTTGTTTTTAATTAAATTAAAATCGTATCTGATAATAATTTTCTTATTAGGTCAAATATACCTCTACAAAAATTGGTGGTAAAAGTTATTTTACTGACATAGAGTCGATGCTCTATATAACGCTCTATATATAGAGTCCAAGATCTCTATAACGAACCCTGTCACCCAGGAGAAAATGGACGTTATGATATGAGGTTGTTATATAACTCGTAACTAATTAATGGCGGACCTAGTTTGACATAATTAAGCTGTTTTTTAAAATTAATTAGAAAGCATATAAAATTATTGATGATAACATATTATGTTTAACATGTTGCGAGCATTTTGTTAAATAAGTAAGAGTTTGGGAAAATGCTTAACACTAAGTTCGAAGTGATATTATCGGAAAGGAAGAAAAAAAATTAGTTAATAAAGTGAATATTAATCAGTATAATGGATTCAGTTGCTCAGTTTGGACACTCTAATGTGTGTTAATTTAGCGTTGCATCTTTGGAATAACAAATGGATCTGTCGTCCTAAAGGAAGGGTCTTTGTAATAAAATGGGTCGTTCTAAAAGACACATTATTATTATTGGAACTAATTATTATTAATTATAAAAGAAACATTATTATTATTAGGACTGTAACTGAAAAATATTCCTTTAATATAATACTTTTCTTCCTATTTATCATTAACTGTAGGAAAAAGCTCCTTTATACTGTAAATTGAACATATATTGTGAACAAATTATATGACCCCTTTAATGATTAATACTAGCTTTCTTGATGTTTATTGCTTAATTTACTTTCAAATTTAATAAGAATTCAGGCTTATATTTATTTAAATTTTATTTTCAAAATCAATTATACATTGCATATTGCATATACATTATATGACTCCTTCACTGATTAATACCATCTTTCTCAATGTTTATTGCTTAATTTACCTTCAAATTCAATAAGAATTCTGGTTTTAATAAATTTATTTAAATTTTACTTACAAATTCAATCAAACCTTTATTTTAATTACAATGGGAATTTAATCACAAATTCAGTACGAATTTTAAGTTCAAATTCAACAAAATTTATTTTCAAGTATAATTAAACTTAAGTTTCATCTTGATGGAACTTTATTTTCAAATTCAATAAAAGTTTAATTTCATACTCAATTTAAATGTATTTTCTTACTCAACTAAGAAATTAATTAAAAATTGAGTTTTGATACTATTAAAGAATTAGTTATTTAGTGCTTATTAGTTAAAATTTTTTGTTTCCAATAGAAAAAAAAAATCACAAAATTTATCTGTTTATTTAAGACTGCGTTAAGCCATAAACAGGCCATTCGAATGTTGAGGATCCAACTAAACTTTTTATCGTAATGGAGAGACACTAAGATAGATTGTACTTCCTTTTAGCACCAAATCAAAAGAAGGCCATCAAATGGCCAGCCACGTTATCTGGCCAACTCAAGCCATTTATTTCATTATCCGGTGAAAGGCTATTCTCTGCATTGTTTCCGAAAGGTGATATAACCATTGGGGATAAATGTCCCTCACCCACCTAATGTGCAATTTCGATCTTGATTGACCGTGGAACATCATTTGTGGAAATAGGCTGTTTGAATAACGTAAAAAAAAAAAAAATTATATATTAGGTTGATTTAGCTGGAGATTGATAGTATGTTAAAATAAATGTAGAATATGTAAATTAAGCTGGCATGATTTATATTTTAGAATATGAAGTACGCTTTTCCTAGCGCAACATTTTTAAATAACAATAAGTTTATTTAATTTTCAATCGCATAACATTCATAAATAGCAATAATTTTGACTATTTCTCCAATTTTGAAATGTCCAAAAGTCAGAATATTTCCATCTTATCTTCGTCTGCATAATGCTCAAAATGTCCAAAAGTTGGAATATTTCATCTTATCTTCGCTTGTATAATGTCCAAAAGTTGGAATATGTCCATCTTATCTTCGCTTGTATATTGTTCAAAATGTCCAAAAGTTAGAATATTTCCATCTTATCTTCGCTTGTGTAATGTTCAAAATATCCAAAACTTAGAATATTTCCATTTTATCTTCGCTTGTATGATGTCAAAAATATCCAAAAGTCAGGATATTTCCATCTTATTTTCGCTTGTATAATGTTCAAAAGGTCCAAAAGTTGGAATATTTCTATCTTATCTTCGCTTGAATGAAGTCTATCAATAATTCTTTAATGTCTTCTAGAATGCTTGTATAATGTCTAGTAATAATTTGGCGACTGTATCTTCAGTTGCCAAACAATCTGAAGTTGCAATGATCCTTTCTTACCTAAAAGTGAATAACTTTCATATCTAGACAAAATGTTAGCTTAGTTCCAATTTTAATATGTTCATAAGTTGCAATAATTTTTTCTTGTCTTCAATTGTATTAAGTTTATAAATGCGTCGCGATCAATTGTGTCGCGTTCATGAGCAGAATTATCCAATCTTATCTAAAATAGCATATCATTCATAGATGGCATAGCCATAATTTTACCGTACCTCCGATTGTGCAATGTCTATAAACTGCAATAATTCCGCTTAATCTTCAATTGCATAATGTTCAGAAATAGGTATAATTCTATTGTATCTTAAATTGTATCTCGTTTATAAATCACAACTATTTTATTTTTGTCTTCAATTGTATAACTGTCGTAAGTAGCAATACTTTTGCTATTTCTCCACTTGTATAAGCTAATTGATTTATTTAAATGATCATAATTATATTTCTTAATCGGAGCGCTTAAATGAAGTTTTTTTCTGAAATTTTATCAAAGTTATTATTTTTTTCCTTAAAAAAAGAAAAAAAAATGTTGAATGCTTACTTTCTAAACGCACAATTCAATCCCCCCCCCCCAAAAAAAACGTCCCCATCTTCTTACCTGAATATATGGAGCTATTTACTAAAGTTACACATTGAAAGAATATAAAAATAAACAAGCTTAACAAAATGAAAGAAAAAAAAAAGTCAAAACATAAAAAGTATTATTTCTTATTCGCATTAAAAAAGGCGATTGGGGGAAAAATGAGTAAATGATTGAAAAAAAGTGAGGGGAAGCCTCCAAATCAAATATTTCTAACCTCAAATTTTCCCTATGAGAGGGAAAAATAGCTGAAAGCCAGAGAGCTGTCACATCGCGGAAGATGATCACAACAACCTCTCGATCTCAGATTAAAGCCAACAGGTCGGGGAGGTAATATCCCCTTCAGATATCCCCCCAAACGATCTTTACCCCGAGGGGTCAGGGAGATATGAACAATAATTCATTCCCAAAACACTAAACGATATCTGAGGGGTGTGGTGGGGATATTATTGAATGGAGATAGGGGTAAATGTTAAATTCTTTTTCTATCCCCCGTCTGTTGAGATTTTGTCGTCAGGATTTGTCAGAAACAGTAGTTGGATATCCAAAATTGTAAACACAATTTTAGAACGCTTTAGAATTATTTTTATTTTTTGATGTCTAAATTTTTTTTTTATTTCTTCAGGATTTTGTATCTTTTCTTGCGATTTTTTATTTTCCATATCCTGCTATCCTGAAATATTATCATTTTTATTTTATTTGTAATCCTCATAGAAATGATTTGTTTTAAAAAATAGTTTATCCCTTTGATTAAAAATGATTAAGGGGATTAAATTTAATAAAAAAAATATAGATAATCCTTTCAATTCACTTTAAATTTTCCTTGTTGTTCCTTTAATTAACATGTTTTTCGTAACTGAAATAAGAATATATAAATAAAATTTATTGAATATTATGTTAAGTTGTATATCATTCAATTAAAACAATTGTAAAATTAATTATATTTTACCTCCAAAGTATAGAAATTAGTTATTCTGCAGATTATCTAGCTAATCCACAGATTAACTAGGAGGATCTGTTAAAGTGAAGTGCAATTTTTTTTTTCATTTCTCAAATTATCTAGGTCATCTGCATACAACCTAGATAATTTGGACTTAACCTGCTAGGCACTCATTAAAGTCAATATAAGATCTTTACGGGAACAACAACAACGTTCATGTGTGTTTAAATGAACATAATTTCATTTATTTATTTTTCGCACTATAAAACATTAAGTTGTAACAATCAAACAATCAAAGTCGTGATGGCTCAGAGGATAGAGCGTTTACCTTCCAATGAGGTGAGTTGGGTTCGAATTCTCAGCGATGGCTGTTCGAAACGAATCCGCATCTGGCTTGAGCCGACCACAGTGCTGACGTGAAATATCCTCAGTGGTATCATGGTACCTCACGGATACCTCGCGGTACCTCACGGATCATGGGTTAGAGTCCCTCTGCCATCAGGTTAACCGTGGGAGGTTCTCGTGGTCTTCCTATCCATCTAACGCCTATGCGGGTTAGTTCCATCTTAAAAAAATCCTCCGCGAAGGCAAATTTCTCCCAATACTTGATCCAGGAGTTCCGGAGTTGAACATTAGTAGTCGTAAACCTGAAAATTGGGTCGGCTGTTCAACGACGGTAATAAAATCATAAAAATCAAATCAAATCAAACAATCATGAACCGTGGTGGCTTAGCGAATAAGAGTGCTTGCCTCCTAATGAGATGAACCGGGTTCGAATCCCAACGATGGCCGGTCGATTCGAATTCCACACCGACCACACTGCTGACGTAAAATATCCTTGGTAGATGGATAATGGGTTGGTTAGAGTCTCCTTGCAGCCAGGCTAATCATTGGAGGTTTTCGTTGTTAGCTCCATCAGAAAAGTCCTCCACGAAGGCAAAATTTCTCCCAATACTTGATCCAGGAATTCCTGTGCCTCTTGAATTGGGCTCAAAATGACAAGGCTACGGAGTTGAACATTAGTAGCCGTAAACTCAAAATTGGGTCGACTGTTCAAAGGCGGCTCTAAAATAAAATAAAAAACGAAAAATCAGCCCATTAGTTGATCGAATCAATCACTTTAAAAATGCAATGCATGGATTAAATGCTTGAAAATATTAATACAATTAAGGAAATTAAGATAATGGCATTCATTTATTTTTCAGTATCTAAAGAATTGCTTCGATTTAACGAACGGATTTGTCGGTCTCAATCAATTCGTTAAATCGAGATGCAACTCTACTGCTCTTTTTCAAAATATTATTTTACAGAAAAAAAAATGGAACGAAAAAAAAATAATAAGGCAGAGGATGAAAAATCTAAACTTGAGATCGTAATCGAAACTCCAAAATCGATCCTAGATCGTAATCGAAACTCCAAAAGAATCAATATAGCAGAATAGAGCACCTGGATTCAGTCAACTGACTAAACATGTCCTCACCTGACAAGCGAATACCCTTTTCAACTAAATAGAAATCGAAATCTTATCATCTTTGTTAAAAGGGGTTGAAGAAGAAGAGCTCAGATTTTTCCAGACGAAAATGACCTGTAAAATAGGGAGTGTCCAGTCCAAAAAAGGGAAGGTCAATAGAATGAATATGGCAGGTCTACAAATCCGTGACAAACTTTCGCACTCAGGCCGCCGGCTTTCACAAAAGAAGAGAGGGTCAGCCTTTATCTTCTCTCCTCCCCACTTACCGGATGCCAAGAACTACTGACCTCTGCCCCCTTTCATTTTCGGTTGAGGGGTGAAAACATTTTGACCACTGCGAAAGGTTTTTTGAGGGGGAAAATTAACTGTTGAAGCACTCAGGTGGGATTGATATCTTTATTAGAGATTGTACACCAAGAAGGTATTTAAATTTGTACAAAGAGAAAAAAAAAGTTTTTTTTTTGATTTTATAAATGCTGCAATTTTTTAATTTTTCCATACTTTCAATTTTTAAAATGTTTTTCAAAGCAATCTAGACAAAAATATATAAATGAAATAATTAAAAAAAAGAAAAGAAAAGAGAACAAGAGTCTTTAAACTCGAAATACGGGCATTAATTCTGTTCTTAAATTTATTAAAACGTTTTTGGAAAATAAAAAATTAAAAAAATATGTATAAATAATTAAATAAATAAAGATAAATTTGCTAAGTCGAAAAGATATTTTCCCTAAGAGTTTCTTAGGAATCTCGTCATTTACAAACACCTGGTAAATTAAAACAGTTAATATACTAATAAAAAATAATCAGAAATTCAAACTTTTATGTTTTAAAAAATAAGTATGCTAGGTTTTTAAGCATAAATGCTTTTAAATATTAAATTATTAGCTTTTTAAATAATACATTGATAATTTTTCAAATGTTGAGATCAAATATATTGAAATTGTTGGTATTTATTAATTTTTTAGCGTATTGATTGCTTCGGTTTCTTGGAATTTGCTAAAACAGGATTAGACTTTATTTACAATTTTACGAGCGTACTTACGTTTAAAACTCTTAACTATTTTTATCATCAATTTAATAAATACAATTTGTAGACGGTCCCTCATCTAAAAAGACAGTGGCATAAGTGAAGATATAGCTCGTCAATCCGAACCATCTGGATGACATTGCAAGGCCGCGATGTCATCTCCATCATTTTTTGTCATCTGGCTCTTTCTCTGTTTGTTTTGAAGTCTTTTGAAAAGATGCGACAAATTACTGTCTCTAGTATGTACTTCTTTTTAAATTTTTTTAAAAATTTTTCTTCTTCTTTTAGTTAAACAAGATTGTTTTATTTAACTGCGCATGCTTAGTTTTAAGATCGTTAGTTTTTTAAAATGTCTCATTTCTAACATTATTTTAAATAACCATCTCATAAGCATTTTTCAACTAATAATTTCAAATGCTGTGAATGCCTTCATATCAAATAATGCCAATCAAATTTGAAATTAACAGTAAAAAAGGCACCTCATTAGTTTATGATGGTGCCTTTTTATACTGTTGTTAATGAACCGATGTTAATAAACCGATGAATGAACCGATACCGATGATTCATTAATATCGAGATATATACGAATAACGATATATAACAACCATGTAAAATTATAACAACCGATTCTACTCGGGGCTTTGAGCCAGAATTTAATGTAATCAAATATTAATTCGAATGAAATTAGATTTTTTTAAAAAGTTTCAGAATTAATTTAAAATTTTCCAAAAGGGAATTTTCCCCTACTTCCTACCATCTCTTGTTGTTATTTTGTCCAAGTAGTGCAGGGGAATCAAATTGCACCAAAAGCGTCCAAGACAGTCCTGGCAACGCCAAAGATCCTTGACGAATTGAGCGGTTGATAGTCTGTGGGGTTTGGGTCTACGTTGTAGAGTTTAGCCAGTGTAGAAGGACTACTAAAAATATGACCTAGAGAAAGTTGGATTTCAGGAGACTGGGGACAAGTATTGAAACTTCTTTGGCCATCAGGGGATATTTTCATTCCTTTAAAGCGTCCTGGGCGTTGTCTGGCTAGGATAGTTTAAATTACCCGTTTGCACTTTTTTACAACATGATTATGACTTTTGGGAGGGCGTTGGGTCCATTTCCAAAAGGTCATGACTTCCATTCCAACCGGTGGAAGACTCCTAGTGTACAAAATGGCGACTGGTGCCCTCTAAATCTATCGGGATCACAAAGTCCTCCACACTCCCATAATAAATCAATACCTCTGGGAGTAATGGATCGGAGATTGATCGTGCTCTGGTTCAGGTTAAAATTACGATCTGCGGATGGATGGATGGTGTGTGAATGTATCCCCTCTCTGTAAAACGGGCATTGACGTATGTGTGTGGCAGAAGTCGAATTCAGATGCCGCCACTGGAAAACAAGAAGAAGCGCACGAATTTGCCCTAAAAATTGGCTTGTTAGTACGCATTGACAAGTCACATACGACATCATTAAGACTCTCATAAGCAATTATAAAATTGTTCAATAATTACACTTATGGTATTGTGTTATAACAATAACATGCACATAATACTTTCTCAAATTTTTTTTATATTTTTTTAAATTGTATTAATTCATTACTCTGATCTGCCACAAGGCATGAGTAAAAGTTGTAAAATCAAAAAGGCTTCACACTTCCATCAGATTGATTGAAATATATAGTTTGATAAACATTTATTGTTTGATAAACACTTGCGCTATCATCTTTTTGAATGGCAACAAAATATCAGTAATCAATAAATATATGACAACAACTATTCGAACAGCAACAACTAAAAAATACAGGTCGATAAATTTTCGCGGTAACTGCTACTTTAATAATACTAGTTATACAAAAAATCAAGTGCTAGAACTGCAAAAAAATATCAGTAGTATAGATAAAACGAAAATGGCAACATATTTCGAACAGCAACGATTAAAAAATATCATTCGATAAATTCTCGCGCTTACAGCTCCTTTGTTACAAAAACGCAAGTTTTGAACTACAACAAATTATCAGCGATGAGTGAAAAAAAGAAAATGGCAACACATTTCGAACAGAAACGATTAAAAAATTTTATATGATAAATTTCCGTGCTTTCAGCTTTTTCTAATAATATTAGTTTTACAAAAATGCAAGTGGTTGGTAAGAAAAAAAAATGAACCATCTGCCCCTGAGTAATAATTTTCAATATCTTCTATGGCTTTTATTTTGGATAAAGTAAACTTTTTTTCTCCCTACTTGCAATTTGTAAGATGGTACTTTTGAGTCATGCGAAAATAGTTTTTAAACAGATACTCAATCTTATTCTGCTCTGAACGATTCAACTGATGATTGTTTGAACTATGCCGACAATATATATTTTTTTTCCATCCCATCATCCTTCCAGTAGTGCACTTATCACTGAAGATGATACAAGAAGGAAAGAGGACTCAAGTTACGGGAATACCTTGAAGAAAAAAAAAGAAGTACTTTAAGTTTATCTACTTTAAATGAAACTTTATTTTGTGGGATCTTAAGAATAATATGGTTTTTCTGGAATATTATTATCAGCATATGATGAAAAATAAGTTAATTTTCTAATATTTAATTAATATTATTTTTTTTCTAATTTTTTTAAGAAGTTGTAAGTAATTTTTTAAATTTTATAGTTTTTTTTATTTAAATTTTATAGTTAAAGGACTGCTGGTTTAGAGAGAATATGAAATATTATTGTGTGTAAAGAGTTTAACGAATGAATTTCTTTACCACTTTTTGTTATAGCTGTAATAAATAAATAATGACTTATATCTACAATAGATTAAATCGTTATAAAATGATAAATAAAAATACTAACTTAATAGAATGGAATGAATAATATTCATAGCATAAAAAATCTAATAAGGAATATACATATTATTATAGAATACAATAAGTAATATTGTTATACAATAGAATGAATATTATCGCCATGGTATATCATATTAAAATCGTCATAAAATGATCAATTGCAGTAGTAATTTCTTATGCATGATACAGATTGAAGAATTTTTAGTTAAAATTTTTTATACTTGTAAACTGAAATTTTTTTTTCTCGCTTAGTATGGAATAAATATTAGTATATATTGTTTATTTGCTGAATTATTTTTGCTATAAAATTATGCTGAAGTACAATTGTTATAAAACAAAAATATGTAATTTTAATATTTTGTCCATATTAGAGATGAAATACCTTTTTAGTTCAATAAAATTCGTTTAGAATAATTTCATAATAAAATATGTATAATATGTAACACAGATTGAAATAAATACATATTATCATTTCCCTCTAGAATACATATTTTTGTGATAGAATAGAATAAAAAATATTCGTAGTATAAAATATATATATTATCATTATAGAATACAATAAATATTATACAAAATTATTATACAAGGGAAATTATTAAGAGAATAATTAGAACAACATTATTATATAAAATTATTATACAAGAGAATAAATGTTATCGCCATGGGATAGAATGAAGATTAAGCTTATGAAATAGAATAAATATGAAAAGCATTAATGTGAGCTTATTAGAAATTTCGTCATATTATTTTCGCAAGGAGTAAAAGGGGTGGAACAGTCAAATCTTAATAATTTGTCTACGAAATAGCACATTAAAAGTTTGAAATTTTTCAAGAAAAACGGACGAAAAAGAGTATAAGTTCGTTCGATCTATCAAAGAATGATTTACTTTTACTTATTATGTTCTTTTTTGAACAGTGAACCATTTTTACACGAACCATATCTTCTTGATTTTCCTACTATAAAACTGTTTAAAAAAAAAAGCATTTTTTAAGAAAAATGACACACACACACACAGAAAAAAAAAAAAAAAAAAAAACTATGTGTTATTATAATTTTGTCGAAACAACAGTTGAACATACCATTTTTACACAAATCAAATGCTATTAATTTTCCAAAAAAGAAAACTGATTAAAAAAGTGACATTTTTGTAAGAAAAAATGTCCAAAAGAATGAAAAGAAAAAAACTATGCGGTATTATAATTCTGTCAAAACAATCGCCACAACATTGCCAAGAGTTAAGGAGAAGGGGGTGAGCGTTTTAATGAATTCGCAACACCGTTCGATAAAGAAGCGTGTATTTACAAAAACGGAAATTATCTTATTCATAAAGGTATCGCCCATCCTAAACTTTTTATCTGGTCTGGCAATCAAGAGGGCGCGTTTCGTGACAGTCCCAGTCGCAAACAAATCGCTTTGTTTTGCGTGTGGATGACGTCACCATGGAAACTAAATGAAGGCCCCGCTTCTAGCTCACTTTTTCCTTATTATTGTTTTTCTTTTTATTATATTTCATGTGTATATAGATATATTTGCAGCAAAGTACATTCGTGCGGCTAACCGGCTACTGGCATGCAATATGCTTCATTTATGACCTATCTGCTGCTATAGGCGGCTGGGGTTAAACGCTTCACTTAATGATACAACACTAAGACTGTCAGTCTTCTCAACACCCCCCTCTTCCCCCTTTTTGACTTATTGTGTTTAGAATATCATTTATTAATCAATTTCAGCACATTGTTTTCAGTTGTTGTTCTTTTTTAAAATATTTTTGCCTTAGTAATTAGTATGTAATTTACAATTGCTGATAACCATAATTTGTTTCAATTTGTAATTTATTTTAAAGAAAGCTGAATCATTATCTTGTAAGTTTGCATCTGTGAGCAGCATTTCTCACAGTTAGATCTTATTTTATAATTAAATGATCAAAATTTACTAACTAAATATGTAGAGGGCTGGTAGCCTGGTTGGTAGGGCACTGGGCCCATGTCCAAGAGTTCGTGGGCTCGATCCCCGCCGGCCGAAGACTCCCCTTGTAGTAAATGGTGACTGATGCACGTTAAATCTGTCGAGTCGCAAAGTCCTCCATGTTCTCGTAACAAATCAACACCTCTCTGGGGGTACTGATCCAGGAGTTTCCTTGCCTTCTAGATTGGTTAAAAATTACCAGGCTACGCAGTTGAACATCAGTACGCGTAAATCCAAAAATTGGGTCGGCTGTTCGACAACGGATAAAATAAAAAATAAAAAAAATAGCTAAATTTGTAGTTCAGAAAGTTGCTTCTTTCTGTTAGAAGATTTTCCATTACTTTTTTCTGTATGTCCTTAACCGGTTAGGGTTTTTAAAGAATTTATTTAGTAACAATAGTGAAATGGATAATATTTTTGTGAATACACAGATAACATATCTAGGCATATATAGTGCGTAGGTACAGATGATAGTTATAAATTGTGTTAGTTCGATTCTCTTATTCTTCAGATATATGATATAATATGTATCTTCAAATATTGATTTCTTGATTTGGTACTTGTAAGATAGTTATTGATTTCTAGAGTGTTTACTCGGAATATATATACCAAAAAACAGTTTCTTTAAAAAAAATAAAAAAATAAAAAAAAAAAAAAAAAAACTGAAATTTGAGTATACATTTTTTGCGGTGTGCAAATGGGTTTTGAAAGAATCAACTTAAGTATCTATGAATAATTAGTTATTACGTTCTTGTTTCATTTTATAGGACATTTTGTGCTATTCAAAAGTATTTTTTGACTAAAAAAAATGGAAAAAATAAATAAATAAATAAACAGAATAAATGTGGACAAACCTATTCTATTTGCTATCCATCTCAGATCAGTGATTCCTAACATCATAAGTGACCTGTCTAAAACAGGCGCTTTTACTACCATACATCTCCCTTTTTTTTATAGGGAAAAATAAAACAAGGCAGGGAAAAACAAAAAAAGTCATTGGAGGGGGGGGGGGAGATTCTTTATCTAAGCTATCCAATGCAGTTGTTCTTCTTTCTAACTGACCGTGATTGGTGAGGATTCATCTATTTCCCAAACTGGACACACGTCAACAGTGATAGGAAAGTAAATAGACTGGAAAAGGGGGAAAAGTTTTCCGGAAAATCTCATCAGGTTTTGCAAAAAGAAAAAAAAAAAAATCGCTATGAGGTTTATTATAAAATGACAAGAGCAGTCTCACAAAAGAAGATATTGGATAAGAATTCATTTCTTGTTTTAATTAAGCAATTTTATTTTTCTTTGCTAAATGTAATAATTACAGGATGCGTTGCCAGATTATTCAACAAAAAATAAGCACCTTTTAAGCACTTTTCAAACACTGAAAAAATATTTTCAAGCACTTTAAAAAAAAAAATCATAATTAGGCAGGGTTGGAAAGTTTGACAATTAACGGTTTTATCTTGTTTTAATAGTACGTCCAAAAAAAAACAAAAAAAAAACTTTTGGCATTGTTTTTGACAATTGTCAAAAATCATGAAATTTTGAAACATGTAAAAAAATGGCGTTTTCATTCTCTACGGACTGACAATACACCGAAATAGATTGGGGTTGAATTAATTGTGAAAATGTTGAATAGAACAATGTGAACTGTGTCTTTTTGCATAATTCGTAGCGAAAATCAACATGGTAAAGGAAAAATCTCATTTTGAAAAAGGGAAAATTAAGCACTTTTTAAAAACACCCAATGAAAAAAGCACCTTTAAGGGCTTTTAAAAAACGAAAATCGAAAATAAGCACCTTTAAAGCACTTTTTAAAAACGATACGCACCCTGAGTTACTTGTAAATTGCATAAATACTCGCCTTCTCTCTCGTATTAATTAACTAATCGATTATCTTTTTTTTTGATTAATCAAGAAACAAAATCAAAATAATGATAAACATAGATTTCGACATTTTTTAAAATTTCTCAAGAAAATACTTAAAAGTTTATTTTAGGACTTTCGAAAATGTTTCGGTCATGCGATTTCTCATACCTATTAATAAAGTTTAAAGATTTCTGAGGTTTAAAAGACCGGCAATAAATTGAGAACGAAAAAAAGTCTTTTTGTTCATCCTATGTCAAAAAATATAGAAATAAGTTCATATTGATTACTTTGGTTATTCTCAAACCTGAAAATAACCACTTGCCACGAGGCAAGTTAACTGAAAAAGGCGGCGACTTAAATTAAGTAAGCAAACGGTCACTTTTTTCAGTCGATATTTTTCAAAAAAAATCGTTTAATGATAAAAATACGCCATTGAAGAAAGAGATTCTGGATAGAATTTTCTTTAAAGTGCCCCGTGTCTTCATTTAAAATCCATCAATTTGTGGTGGAAAGATTCGCATGGAAGGAGAGTTCTTTAACAATTCACAAATTTCAAAATTATAATGTATAGATTAAATGTAAAATTAATTTTGCAGGGATAGCCTTGTTGGTAATGCACTGGACTCACGTTCGTGAGAATGGGAGTTCGAATCCAGCCAGCCGAAGCCTCCCCTTGTAGTAAATGGTGACTGGTGCGAGTTAAATCTGTCAGGTCACAAAGTCCTCCGTGTTCCTTTTAAAAATTATGCCTCTGGGGGTACTGGATTGGAGATTGATCATTCTCTGGATCACGTTAAAATTGCGATCTGTGGATGAATGTATGAATGGATTCGCCCTATAAACGGGTGTGACGTATGGGTGTGGCAGAAGACGAATTCTCGGCCAAAGATGGCGCCTCAGGAAAATAAGAGCAATCGCACCCTCAGTGCCATAATGGCTTACGACAACAACACAAAATTAATTTTGCATAATTTTTTTTTTTTTTTTTTTTTTTTTTACATTTGCAATTAAAATTTGTCATTAATATTATTTTAATAGTAGAATAAGCTTTTCATAGCATTATTTCTAATATGATTTTTTAAAAGAAATTGAAACTTAGTCTAAGCAAAAGAAAAAGTTTTCAAAAAATGGCTAATAAATAAAAAGAACTTATCGATATCAGTCTCAAACTCATTAGGTTTGAGGAAAAAGTGACCACTAAGTCATAAGAATCTACCGGCCACTGGCAACTCACTGAAAATTTAAATTTTCCTTTACGTATGAAATAAACGAATCTAGGTCCCAACAACATTAATTTTCTGTTCTAAAACAATATGGAGGTTCTTTTTTGCAAAGCTATTCCCTCTTCATATTCGGATGATCGAACATTAAGCGAGGGTGGAGCACGATGGGGGTAGGGGGTCTTGTGTTTCTCAGTTAAATGATCTGTTCTAATCAGAACAAGCTGGTGGAGGTAGGTTGAATGGTTGTTTCAGAGGGAGGGGGTGATGAAATGAGTGGACAGGAAAACAGATGTCAATTTTCATTTTGCAGAAGAGAAAGAAGTTAGAAATTAAAACGTTCTATTGTTATCGGACTTCAAAAGACTTGAGTTGAGATGAAGTTTGAAATATTTGAAAGTTCATCGAATTGTTAAATCGAACAAATGATACTTTTTAACCTCTAAACGTTTTTATCTTTGTCTTAACTTTTTTCAACTTCTAGTCGATTTTTTGATTTCTTAACAGCATATCTTATCTTTCTTTAATTTCTTTATCGCATCACGGGAAAAAAAGCAAAGAAGGAAAAAACCCAGTTTAAAAAAAACTGACAAAAAAATCACCTCATTAACTGTTATATAAATTTAATTCGGAGAATTAAACTCGATTTAAAGTAATTTCTATTTTTATTATTTGTACGTAATTGGATATTTTTAAAACTTAGTATAATAAATAAGTTAAATTTGGTGTTGAATGAAAGGAGTTTTAATACTTTGTACATTTTTAATGCAGTCATATCATACATAATAGTACTATTATAAATAAGGTATCAATAAAATCAATTAATTTATATTTATATAAGCTAAAAATATTAATAAAAAACACGAGCTAGTTTAATGTAAAATTTTTTTTTTTCTTTTTAAATATAACTGGATGTAAAGTATTATTGTAAGTTATTATTTTTTTTTCACCATACAATAAATATAATTATTGAAGTTTAGAACAATTTCAGAATTTGCTAAGATGCCTAATCATTTTTTTAAATAGTAAGAGGTTAGAAACCTTCTTTATTGAAAACTTTAAATTATTTCTTATGTATTAAATAATTTTTTTAAAAAAAAGTTATCTAACATTAAAATATTTCATTCGAATAAATATTGCCATTAAATTCTATCTCAACGTCCCGAATTGAATCATGTATTAAATTCATATAATTTTTAATAAATTCCGATGCTTTTGTTTTTTTCGAGTGCTCTTTTTTCCCCCGTCCAGCTCTTAATCATATCAGAAGAAATTTATTTTCATCTTAGCTTTTTTATTGTTAAATAAACTAAATGGCTAACGTCGCCAAAATTTACCGGTTTTGTGCAATAGTCAGATTGTAGCAAAATCTTCCAACTAGAAATAGTTTCCCTATTGCTTTAATGTATTGATTTTGATACTGATTGCTGATTTTGAGAAAGTTATTTCAAATCTTACTGAATAAAGTATGAAAAAAAAATAAGCTGAAACAATTCTTCCTTCTTTAAGATACCAAAAACTGTTTCGAGTTTTATCGGATCTAATAACTGCATAGTAGTACGTATTTATTACTTTAAGTTGATAAGAGACTGACTATAATAATAAAAAATAGACATAGAAGAAATAATAATGTTGAAACTAGTGTTAAAAAAAGAAAGCTAAAATTATTTAACTATTAACAATACAACATAATTAGTTCATTTATAATAACAGAATTATTTGTTTAATTCTGTTACATAACACCAATAAGTAACAGAATAGTTTATTTCCTAATGATCAAAAATTATGCTGAAATTGATAATGAGTCTCTCTAACAACAGAATTATTTGCTTTTGTCAAAAACGTATTTTTGAAGCAAATATATATATATATATATATTTTTGTCACCATTCTGAAACTTTATTGTGAATAATATTGTGAGGATTAATCTTTAGCAGAGCGCTAATAAAATTAATTATTCATATGAAGTAAAATCAGAATTTTTCATTCATTCATGAAAAAAGTATTAAAAACTGTTTATTTAGCTGGAAAAAGAAGGAAAGAAATATCTTTGCTGGATTAGTAACAGCAGAATTAATTAATTCGGGCAATAACAGAATATCTTAGTGTCAAACGAATGGCGAATTCTGAAAAAATAAATCTATTATTGAAATTAAAAAGTATAGTCACATAGTCATATTTACACAAGCACTCTTTGTAATCATACTAGCCAAATTTGAAAGGGAAAAAAGTGATTTAAGCTGAAAGCCAGAAGTAATATTTCGTCTATTGTGACGTGTCACAAAAAAAATAAATTTGACATTATTTGTGAGGAAAAATACTACATTTAAAATTGTTTAAAAAACGTCTCTTGCTTCCGCTGTGATCAGTGAGAAATATATACAGCATATGCACCATATACAAAATATACCATATACACCATATACGAAATATACCATTGTAAATGCATATACACCATATGCATATATACACCAAAGGAAAACTAAGGGAGTTTACGACGAGATTATAAAAATCCTCAAAATTCGAACATCAAAGAAAAGTAACTATTGTATTCGTATATTACTTTGATAATAATAATGTTGGAAAGTATATAAATTTCTTTCACGGCTTATCAAAAGAAGCTTTCCCATTGTTGAATCTTAAATTAAAAGTAAGATATTTGAACGGATGGAATAAGTCTGAGAAAAGCCCACCTATTAAAAAAAACCAGCTAATATTATTTAAAAACTCTTAACTTATACTGAATGTGAAAGCTATGAAAGACCTTCTGTTGCTATAATAATCTTCGGCATAAAAGTTAGACAAAATATAAGAAATATTTTATGAACTCTAACTTAAGGCCTGTCGGGCAGTGCATAAACCAACACCCTTTTTTCACGACTTTCTCACATCTCTTCTCTCAAAAGAGTCGGTCACTCGACCGAAAATCTCTACCAATACCCCCCCCCCCCTTTAGAAACATCCCCTCATTGGTTACATCTCAACTTTTTATACTGTGGACCCCTCTCTCCCAAAAAAGGGAAGAGTCTGTACACTGGAAAAGGGACAACACATGTTGGGGTCATAAATTTCAGTACTGAGCCCTTTCTACCTATTGAGATATCTGATGGAAAACTTCTTCCCCACCCCTCATACAGATCGGACTACCCCCCTTTCCCTTCGAATGAATACTGCGATGCTAGTACATAGATGGGGGGAGAGTTGGGGGTGTTCTGGTGTATGAAAGAAAAAACTCTAGGACAGACGGAAAGGTTGATTGATGTGGCTACTTCTCATCACTCCTTTTTCTGCATCTGAGGGGGTTACCTTCGGATTTTGTTTGTCGCCAAAAGATAAGTAATTATTGTAGCCTCCTTTAAAACAGATCTGTTTGAGAAAATAACAGCAGTTTTGAAAATTAATTGGAAAGGAAATTTTCAATAAAAATAACCGTGTTGCGTTATCGGCACACGTTTAAAAGCAGCATTTACTAAAATTTATGGAACGTTAGAATGGGTCGAGGTTTCAAAAAACGACACCCGTCGTTCAGTCAACAAAAACGGTGCTTGCATCTTGAATGTTCAAAAATATCGTAAATATTTAACCATAATTAATAAACACTCACCTAATTTTGACAAAACCATGACATACTTAAGAATCAACAGATGAGAAGAACTGTTCTGAAGAATATAAGAAAAATAATAACGTGTGATGTCTTATAGTTGAATGTCACTATATTGGAGCGAACAGTTCAATTTGAACGTTATAATGGGTAATCTATTAAATAAGATCAGGATATAATTTTTCTGTCGTAATGATTGGAGGGTCCCTATAACGAGCATGGTACTAAAAAGCGTAGACTGTACAGAAGTATAAATCCCAAATTCATTGTAAGTCTAATCGATAATTGTAATCATGGTCTAATTTACATTAAAAAAATTAATGAATAAATGATACTTCTAGTCTCCAGAATTGTCTTATTGATGGGTATATCTTTAGTTGTTAATAATTTTTTTTTCTTTCAGTAACCAATGATATTGCAGTTAGTTCTTAAAATGCAAGAGTAAAAATAGTTTCAAAAGCATTATTTTGTTTGGGAGTGCCTTTGAAGAAAATTAATATATAATACTTATAATAAATTAAAGAATTAGTGCGTGCGTTTCTATCTGTGTGTCTGTTTACCGTATTACGGATTTACGGTAAGCTCTGGAAATACCACATTTAACATGAAGCTTTATTAGCATAATCGTAAACAAATTACAAAGCCCTTTTTCATTTATATTTTTAATACAGAAGCAATTAATAGAATAGAATTTTCTCTTCAGCTTAGCGGAGACCATTAAAAATAATTATAGCTATTTTAAAATGGATTATCGGTGGTTCAGTTTTGTTTAATATTTTAGCAGCAGTGATATTAGCTAGTTTATAGCTCTAACCAAAACAGCTGTTTATTAGTATAAGATATAGATTTCTGATAAATTTTTTATAACCCCTCGAATATATGAGAACAGGATAAAGTTGTTTGATGCGTGATAAATTTTAAATATGAGTTATCAGATTATGCTGAATACAGTTACGCTACTATATACGTGTTTCCCTCCATTTAATAACGTAAAGCCACCGAGAAAAGCATCTAATAATTATAAATAAATAAAACACATTGGAATTATTTTAGCTTCATTATTTTCGTCGATATTTGTCTTATCGTTTCGTGCACGATTTTGTAGTGTTGTTCATTGCTTATGCTCATCGCCCCCCACGAAGAATGACAACTTAACTAGCAATTAATAAATAAAAGGGCGTAGTGTCGCGGATGGAGAGAAGTGCAAAGTATCTCCGACTGCGTAATTTCTAGCATATCCTAGGAGCACCTGAAGAATATGATTCAATGATGGTTCCGATATTTTAAATATAAAATTTCTGGATTTTACTCTTTTGGAATAATAATAATAATAATAATAATAATAATTATTATTATTATTATTATTATTATTATTTAGTATTATTATTATTATTATTATTATTATATATAATAATAATAATTATGTATAATAATAAGAATAAAAATAATAATAATAGTTATCTATAATAATAGGGATAAGAAATAATAATAATTATTATTATCTATAATAATAATCTAGAATAATCTATAATATTAATAATTATTAACTATAATAATAATAATAATTATTCTTATTATTCTTATCTATGAAACTAATAATTTTCTATAATAATAATAATTATCTATAATAATAAGGATAAAAAATAATAATAATGATAAAAATAATAATAATAGTTATCTATAATAATAGGGATAAAAAATAATAATAATTATCTATAATGATAAGGATAAAAATAATAATTATTATCTATAATTATAAGGATAAAAAAAATAATAATAATTATCTATAATAATAATAAGGATAAAAATAAGAAACTTAGTAAAAGACATTTTAACAATAATAACAGCGTACATCCTTCAAACAACTTCTAAGCTTTTCGGATTCTGTCGATTAACAGCTGAAATACATCTTAATTAAAGTCATGCAAATTTATGGCCAATATTTTCATTCCAGTGTAAAAAAACAAACAAACAGGGTGTCGAAAAATAAACTTAAAAATAACCACTTACAATAGGAAAAGTGAAAAATAAATTCCACAAAAACGGCGATAAAGAAGACTTTCTGGCTCCCGAGCAATGCAACATCTTCTGGTCGTGTCGTGTCCTGTCCAGAGATATTGGGCCATTGGGACAAGCTGCTGCATCCAATCTTCTTCTTGGGATGGTGGCAGAAAAAAAAATAGCTCTCTTTCGTCCCGTTGTGCCATCCCTTATGATTCACGGACATTCGACCATCAAAAACTCATCAGACTCTCCTACCTTCTTATATTAGATCTCCTTTCTTATAACCGGCTGTTCCCTCAAGGATTCTGGGAGAGGTTTTTTGAGGTTTGACTTTTTCTCTTCATGTGGATTATTTTTTCTGTAATGGAAAATAAAAGTGACTCCTTGTTTTTTGTAAATAAAAAGATTTAAAAAAAAAAAACGTTCTGGGTATTTCAAAAAAAAAAAAAAAATTAAATCAACTGTAAAGTGTTGAGGAATAAAAGGATCTTCAAAACATGGAAAAGAATGTAGGTCAAAAGCTGAGATAACTTAAAGTTTTTAAGGCTGTAATTTTTTAATTATTATTATTATTATTTTTTTAAATTTTGCCCTATGTCTGAACTATTTTAGTTCTACTTGGACACAAAAGCAGAACCAATATTCAGGGGTGAAATAATTAAATAATTTTAGTTTTATGAAAGCAGAGCAATTTGCAAAGTTGTGACACGTACTGAAAAATTTAAGCCAGCTTCATTGTTAAACTTAATTGCTAATAACTAATAAAAATTTTCTTTGCAGGACAGTTTCTAGTGTAAAGGCCATGAGGGACAGTTTTTTTTAATATTTTTTTTATATTAGAATAGTTTAGTTTTACTTTAAGAGCTTAAGCGAATTTCTCTTTATAATATTAATTTTTATTGATTATATTTGACGGCTAAATACAATCTAAAGATATGGTTACTTCGTCCACAAAATAATTTTCAATGCTTACTGGACCTAACTCAATTTGGAGCTACCATGACATCTTAATATTATTCCGCAAGCTGCCTCTAAATTATGACAAAATATTGTCTAAAGATATGGCCAATTCTGCGTCCACAAAATAATTTTCAGTTCTTTCTGGAGCTAACTCAAGATGGAGCTACTACGACATCTTCATAATATTCCACAAGCTACCTCTAAATTATAACGAAATATTGTTTAAAGATATGGCCAATTCTGCTTCCGCAAAATAATTTTCAGTGCTTTCTGGAGCTAACTCAAGATGGAGCTACTACGACATCTTCATAATATTCCACAAGCTACCTCTAAATTATGATAAATTATGACAGAATTATTCAAATTATGACAAAATATTGTCTAAAGATATGGCCAATTCTGCGTCCACAAAATAATTTTCAGTGCTTTCTGGAGCTAACTCAAGTTGGAGATACCATGTCCTCTTAATGTTATTCCGCAGGTTGTCTCTAAATTGTTCTATAATTCTCCTTCAAATATCTCTAAAGATACGAGTAAGCTATGGTGAAAGAAAATTCTTTTGATCCTTAAAATATCAGTCACTTATAGTATCAGTCACACGTATCATTGACTAAAACATGTGTTGGCCTTTTTGATAACATCTTCAAAACAAAGTAGTCATAACGGTTTCGAACGTTAGGGTAGCCGATAATCTCATAGAAAGTATCATTTTGTTCTAAAATCAACTCACGATTCAAGTATGGGCATCTTAATGTATCTATTATTAAGACACCAATCAAATTTTTAAAAAAATTTGTTAATAGTTGTCTATGAAGAGGAAAAAGATAGATGTCTTCAGAGATCTTTATAGATATCTACAGGATTCTTAATTTATGTCACTTAATTCTTAATCCTAATTCTTTATAAATATCTGGTGCATTCTTCAGGAATATCTAAAACATTTGTCGTATTAAATAAATATTTGTTTTTAATTTTGTAATAAGTTCAATATTTTTTAATTTTCACATTCGTCGTACAATTTTTTTAAAAGTCTTAATTTCCCTAAAAACATAATTTTTTGATATAAATAAAAAGTATTTATTTTAATTATTAATATTTTGTCTCAAAAGACAATTTAATAGTGAAATAAAGCAACCTGTTCATTCTGTTCTCTAAAATTAAAGACAAAACCACTTGACTTATAGCAAAATAAGCCTATTAGAAATGCCTGTTTTAATTTGCATAAAGACTAAAATATTTTCAGCCATGAAAGCTATTTAACTATAAATACTATAAAACGAAACTACAGATGCTTTTACTTTGTGATAAATAAATTAAGTTGGTTTTTAAACTAAAGATCTTATGTAGTAATTAAAAAAAATCATTTGGTGTATTGAGTAACAATTTTTTATGGTAATAAATTTATATATATTAAAATTCCGATTCGGACAAATTTTTTTACAAGTGATTGTCAGTTCTCAATTACTTTTGACATCAGTTGGCAAGATTTTTTTTATGGCCATTTTTATGACTTCCTCCTTAACCCTCAAAAAGAATTTTGACACATAAACTGCAAAAACGGCAACAGCCTGTTACAACTAAAAATATAAACAATCTGTCAAAAACAAACTAATGATTTGCTGTCACACATTGTTTGGTCATAGAAGTATCAGACAGATAATGACCAAAAAATATCCCCAAAATGTATAAAAATCAAAAAGTACCAAATGAAGTAGTGGTGTTTGAACAGCAAACTTTTCCCTAAAAAGTTAACGCTAGGGAGGTAGGGATGGCACAAGCACAAATACAATATGTGGCGCAATCATAATCGGAGGGTGGCAGGATTCCACCCCTCTTCTTTCCATGATTGATAGGTCGGAGGCTGTAAGGCAATATTAAACCTTCCCCATACAGTCACAGTTAGCTTCTAGCTTGCATCCATCATAGTCTAGAAACAGACGGAACCTTCTTCCTAATGATATCCAAAAGGCGCGCCTTGACTTTATACAATATGGTGAGGTGAAATTTTTCAAGGGGAGGGCCTTTATAGATATATGGGGGTTGAAAAACGGGCCCCAGTATCATTTTGGGTTAAACTACTTCAGTGTAAATAAAAGAGCAGTAAACTGGACATTAGATGGAGCATTTGGCCTGTGGTTGTCGTTAAGGCTGTTGTGTAATAGGCCGAACGGCCATTTTCTTGGGCTTTATGCCAGATTTTCTTTCCACAAACGCGGAGGTTAGCAAGTTTGAAGTTTTGGGGACGAAATATAGATGTATCTGGCTCCTTTTGGAATATTGAATAAGAAATGAGAAAGTGAGGAGCAAGCGTCAGTCGAATTTTGATGCAGCGCTCAATCCTCGATCTCATTTTATTGAAATAGCATGTCACCTCGACATTGCTGGATAAACGGCCCATTTCTTTTATGTCATGCGGCTATTTCCTATTTGAGTCAGTGACTGGTTGTGGCCAATATATTTTTAAAACTTAATCATTTTTCGATAAATGATACATAAGGTGACCATCAATAATTTAAAATGAAACAATTTTGAGAGTTTTGGGCAGTGTCTTTACTGAAAGTTTGATTTTTAAAGGTTTTCTTCGAAAGGTTTTGCCAGGGGAAAATGAAAAAAAATCACTGTTTAAGTGCGTTAGGCTCGAAGCAAGACTCTAATTTTAAATTACACTATCTTGCAGAAAAAAAATTACCTGGAGATTAAAAAAGTATTAAAGTACTTGAATATTAAAAAAAAAATGCATTAAACTTTTACGAAATTCGGTAATTTGATAAGAATTTATCTCCCGGAAGGACCTCATTAAGTTCAATGAATAATTCCCAGATTTCGCATAATTTCAAAAACTTAAAAAATGCTGCATTGGAGTATTTTTTCAAATATTAAAAAAAAGTTAATCTCAAATTATTTTCACAACATTGTGGCTTTTCTTAGTTGACATTTTGTGTCACTTTCACAATTTGCTTAGAGGGTACTGGTTAAATATAAATAAAATTTAATCTAACAGTCATGACAAACAGTGTATATTAATTTTGTAACTAACAGTCCTAACAGCAATCAATAATAAAATTACTGTAGAATTCAATTTCATACGAAGAAATTAAGAATTCATATTTGACATAAAAAGTAGGACTTTAATGTTTAATTTGCTTATTTACTTAGAATAAAAATTTCTTACAGTTTGTCCACAAAATCAAAAGTAATCAAAAAACTAAATCATAAAAACCTATTTAAACGTAAAAATTTCAGTAGTTTTCCGCACATTATACTGGCTTTTTAGTAATTTGTTATAAAAACTAGTTTTTTAATTTTATATTCGTTGTTTAAATTGTTTGTCTGTATTCAATTCAAGTTTTTATTTAATTAAAGAACTAGAGGTATTCTATATCAAAATGAAGCAGTACAAAGTGTTAAATCTCAAATCCTCTTGTGTGCTGTATACTGTTTAATTCACACTTTTAAGTATAAATTCGTAGAAATTGTTACATTTATCGATTTGAGGTTCAAATTTCTTTTTCCTAACTGCCCTCGATTCAAAAAACTATACAATTCGAAAAGGTTCCGTGTACGAAAATGTTCCTCCACTAAACTAATTAAACTTTGTGAAACATGAAAAAAAAATTACTTTTATTTATTTATTTGCTACAAGTTGTTTTATGCATAAATCTGTCATTAAAATTATGCAATTCACCAATCCGAGAGTTTTAATTTTTTCTTTCAAATTGTCCTCGATTTACAAAATTTAGACAGCTTCGGGAAATCATCGACTCAATTAAACATGTGGGATAATTCGATGAGTCTCCATAACGAGTAAATTGAAGGTCCGCTGCGCAAAGTGGAACCCTGCCGATTGTTCCCTTTTAATTCACAGGGAGGAGCAATCGAAAAGGGGGTGCGCGAGAGATTTAGCGGGAATCCGGGATAGATGGGAACGGGGGGTTGTCCCATCCCACGTGTTACACGCCCATAATATCCAGGGTGCTTACTGTCTTTCCGAAAGATTAACTTTCACTACTTTTAATCGGCGACATCAGTTGCCATACCCCGACAGGGCAGCAAAAGGGGTTCCCATTCTGTTAACCTCGGGGCATGTTGAGTCTATGCAAGATTTGGTGACTGATCTGAATGGGAAAAATAGAATAAAATGTGAATATTTCTAAATATGCAAGAATTTTTCTGCGTTAAGCTTATCTGCATCTTTTTGAAAAACACATATATTAATATTTATAAAAATAATTTTTTTTTATTCTATGTCATTTTTGGAATTTTAGATTTAAAACTTAACCTTAAATAAACATAGTTGTAATATTAACAGTGCACAGAATTTCATAGGTCTATTGAGTTATAACTGGTACGGAAATAAAAAAAGAGGCTAAAGCGAAGGAACAAGCTTTCAACATAGAAGGTTACAGGCTCGACTGTAGGTTCTTCGGTACTCGAACCTAGATCATCACTTGTTTTAACCCTCAGAATCTTCGATACTGAACCTAGTTTATCGCTTGATTCAATCACAAGAAGAATTAATAAAATATTTATTGGTATAAGAACATGTCAAATTTAGCACAAAACGATTATACCAATTATCCATTCAGAGAAATTTTTATCCATAACGGATTTTAAAGGGATGATTCCTGATTTTCTTATACGTTCTAAAATTTGGTTTTCTCGGAATATTTAAAATATCACTTTACTTATGCTTCCTCTTAGGTTTTTGATTATTACCTGCAATATTTTAACATAAAACCATTATATTGAAACATGATGGATTTTCTTTAGATTATTCAATGGTAAACAGTAATTAATTTATTTTTGCTTAGATCCTTATAAACTGGTTAGTTTACAACACTTAGTTAATGTTTCAGATTCTTTAAGAATGATAATCATGTTTCAATATGAATATTATTACCATTCCTGAAGAATCCGGATCATAAATAGTATTTGTAGTTTTACTTATGATACTTACTCAAAAGTTCTGGAACTTTTTTATTCTAATCATAATTGGGGATAGGATAATCAACCATTCTTAAAAATCCAGAGCATAAATTCCGCATATAAGTTATTAGCAGAATTTCAGTTCCAGATTCTTAAGAATGATAATCATAAGCATTGCTGCTAGTAGAAATTATGTTCAAATTCTTGAGTTTATCAGATTCATTAGAACTTACTTTTCGGTTTCCGAAAAATGATTATTATATTCATAATCATTAGTAGAATGAGAGTTCAAAATCCCATGAATGAATATCATATTCATAGGAAGAATTTATGTTTCAACTTACTTTGTTCGAACTTACTTTTCGGTTTCAGAAAAATGATTATTATATTCATAATCATTAGTAGAATGAGAGTTCAAAATCCCATGAATGAATATCATATTCATAGGAAGAATTTATGTTACAACTTACTTCGTTAGAACTTACTTTTCGGTTTCAGAAAAATTGTTATCATCTTCATAATCGTTAGTAGAATGAACGTTTTAATTCCTATGAATAGATATCATAACCACGGGAATTTATGTTCCAGAAAAATGATTATTATATTCATAATCATTAGTAGAATGAGAGTTCAAAATCCCATGAATGAATATCATATTCATAGGAAGAATTTATGTTACAACTTACTTCGTTAGAACTTACTTTTCGGTTTCAGAAAAATTGTTATCATCTTCATAATCGTTAGTAGAATGAACGTTTTAATTCCTATGAATAGATATCATAACCACGGGAAGAATTCAGGTTACAACTTATTTCGTTAGAACTTACTTTTCGATTTCAGAAAAACTGTTATCATCTTCATAATCGTTAGTAGAATGAAAGTTTAATTCCTATGAATAGATATCATAACCACGGGAAGAATTCATGTTACAATACAACTTACTTCGTTAGAACTTACTTTTCGGTTTCAGAAAAATTGTTATCATCTTCATAATCGTTAGTAGAATGAACGTTTTAATTCCTATGAATAGATATCATAACCACGGGAAGAATTCAGGTTACAACTTATTTCGTTAGAACTTACTTTTCGATTTCAGAAAAACTGTTATCATCTTCATAATCGTTAGTAGAATGAAAGTTTAATTCCTATGAATAGATATCATAACCACGGGAAGAATTCATGTTACAATACAACTTACTTCGTTAGAACTTACTTTTCGGTTTCAGAAAAATTGTTATCATCTTCATAATCGTTAGTAGAATGAACGTTTTAATTCCTATGAATAAATAAATATCATATTCAAGGGAAGAATTCATGTTACTGATTCTTAAGAATTATTATCACACTCAAAGCTTTTAGTAGAATTTATGTTCCAGATTTTTTTTAAAAAATGATTATCATGTTTATAAGTGGCAGTTAAACATCACTGCCACGATTTTTATTGAAACTTAATTTATTTCCCAGTATTAATTTCTAACAAACATTTCCTCAATCCAATATACACATCCGCCAGATGCTACAGAAGTTTGCTTGCAGACTGGGTTAATAACTCTTTGTAACATCCTCTACAAATCACATCGGAATCCTCCCTCAGATTCAGATCTAATCCCCCCCTTTACGGTTTATATCCCATGAGGGGTCTATCTGGTAGTCCCTTTGTACCCCCGACCCATTGTGTCCAGGGCACCCTGATATCTCTATTAGAGAAGGATAGGGCGCTATACGATCACACTGCGACCGCTGCGTATCGTAGAACATCTGGCGTGGAAAAATTGTCACTTTTCTGAATGGGGCGCATGGGGGGGGGATGTGCGCAGAGGTGTCAACTTTTTTGTGTTCTATCCCCCCCTCATTCTTCGGTAAAAAGGACGAATGACAAAAGAGGAGTTAAGCTTTAAGGATTTTTAGTTGTGGACCGCCGGATATGTCAGTGAAACGAATAAAGATATTTTGGCTATGATGAGTGTGTTAGATGTTGGTTCTGCTGCCGGCGACTTTTTATCTACTGTTGTTGTTGCGAGTCTTACATTCAAATATTTCTTCTTTTTCTTTTTTGGACGTCCATAGGACATCTCATAGAGCTGTCCCTGCCAGAGATGGGGTGGTGGTTTTTATAAGTTAATCCGCCCTCCATCCTCCGTTGCTCTTCTCGGCTCTTAAAGGATAAATTGAAGAATAAGGGGATTCCCCGGGAAGAATAGGGGGCGTGTTTTGGTTCGTCGAGAGATTCAAAATGGTTCCAGGAATGTTTGAATTTTTCATGGCTTTGAGATATTCCCGTATGACGTTTTGTACTACTTTACTGGTGTTGATAATAGAATTTTTTTTTCTATGGTTAGATAAACTGTAATTTCTCAAAGCAATTTAATTTTTATGATACGTCAAGTACGAATTTATATTTGTATTTCATTATTGACTTTTAGTTCCTAAGATCGTTACGTTGATTAACAGTTGTTGTGTTATTTCACATTTGGCAATTATTAGACTGTTTCACTTGTAACAAGTCGATTTTTCACATTTAACTGTTAATGGATCGTTTTCCACGTTTAACAGCTTATTGTTCCACTTGGTATACAATATAGTAGTTGTTATTGATTTTTAGTTCCTAAGATCGTTACATTGATTAACTGTTGTTGAGTTATTTCGAATTTAACAATTATTAGACTATTTCACTCATAGCAATAAGTCGATTTTTTACATTTAACAGTTAATGGATCGTTTTCCTCATTTAACAGCTTATTGTTCTACTTGGTATATAATATAGCAGTGGGGTAGTGTAGCTTTTATACAAAATTACAAGGAATTATTTTACTCATTAAATAGTAAAATGTATCCCTTATGCCATAGTTAGTAAATTGTTTAATAGATAAACGTTAACGGTTCATTTCCATAGATTGTATCCTCTCACTCAATTGTTAGAAAGTTGTCCGATATATAACAGTTAGTGGATCGTTTTACTCCGATAAAATTGTCATATTTTTCTTAGCATAACAATTATTGTAGTATTTCACATATAATTGCAGATTGTATCTAACAGTGAATTTAGTTACTCGTATAACGTACAACAATTAGTGATTATTTTACTGATATACCAATAACTACTGTTACATGAGTGATATAAATTACTGTTATATTGTTTCCCACATATAACAGTAATTTATATCATTCCTATAACTAGAATTTTTATGTAACAGTTAGTGGATCGTTTATCATATAACAATTTGTGTATTGCTTAATTCAATATAACAGTTAGCAGATTATTTCCTTTGATAAAGGCTAATTGATAGTTTCCTTTAATTTAAAATTTAGTTGATTGCTTTATTTAATATAATAATTAGTAAATTGTTTCACTTCACATAACACTTAGTACATTGTTTCAATAATATAACAATTTGTAGATTGTTTCACTTCATATTCAGTGGGATACCTGCAAGTGACGTAGTGTGGATATCTCGATCCTGATTGGTTGTTGAAACGTGGCATTTGTTTACGTTAGAAACTATTTTTCTTTTCATTCGAGTAAACCAAGCCTGTCAAGTACGAATTCTCTTAAGTAACACAGCCTGTATTCTTTCACAAAGATTTCAATTCTTTCGCTATATATTTACACAAAGACTTATTACATAGCATGCACGAAGCCATGTAAAACATAAACAAACTTATATCACGATTACAATAAAATGCATAAATCGGTAAGAAAGAATTGTATTTCAACAAATTCGATATGCGATATGGTTCTGTATTTAATTAACATCCTAAGTTATGCAGATAAACTTAACTCAACTTCAATACGCCATTTTGCTGATAAAGAGTAGCTGGTGCTGACATCATAGGTCACATGTGTGGATATAGATTGTCTTCTTTTTGGAATTCAAGTACCTAGTTAGTGGATTGTTTCACTTCATATTACAGTTACGGGATTCTTTCAATAACACAAAAATTAGTCGACTATTTCACGTCTGACCTCTACTTAATGAAGTCGCTAAATCCTGATAAAAAGTTCGTTATATGGAAAATTCGTTCGATAGAAAATCACCTTTGGAAATACTTAAACAACACAAAACAGGTTTTAAATTCATAAACACTAGAAATAATTTAAATAGCAATTGCTACACGTTTATCTTGTTAACTAGTATCTACAATTTATTTTATAAATCTTAAGCATAAAAGAAATTTGCATGAAAAGCAAGAATAGAGCAAAACAATATCTAGTGCTACATACATTTTCAACTAAAAAAAAAGAAGCTAAATTTATGTATAAAATTACAGCTGCATGTATTATAAAAGTAATTTTAAACATACATTACGTGCTTAAGTTTAATTGCTACTGATAAAATGCGTTAATTTCGTCTGAGTTTTTCTTTTGAAATGCAAACAAAATGGGAAAGGGATTTTACTGTTTTCTCTAAAAGTTAAGTGGCTTCGAAAATCAATTCAAGGTCATTTCCTCCATGAAATGCGTTTACAAGTTTGAAATATTTTTTAAAATAGGGAAAGTGGATCTCAAAGAAAAGTTCGTTAAATAGAAAATTCATTTCGCGATTTGGAAGTTATTTTACGAAGAAATTTCTAAAATGTTCTTCGTTCCTAGAAAAAAAAATCGCAAAATAGAGAAATTCGCAAAATGGAAGTTCGTTAAATAGAAGTCCGACGGTATCATATTATAGTAAAAAAATTAGACAATCTATCTTTGTTATGCATAGGGTAAAATAAAATTCCGAGCGTTACGTCAGCAACATTTTAATATTGTGTGCATATTTTGTCAACATCAAAAAATTCATCTATAGAACATATTAGATTGATCAGTTTCATATCTGTTTCGATCCTCCATCAAGAACAGTCGAATGACAAAAAAAAAAAGTGTAATTGGACGAACAAAAAGATTTCCTTCCAATACCAACCACATTTACTTTCTGAATCCAGATCGAATGAGTATGTCATATCCACGTCTCTCCCATGATCAACGCTATCCTATTTTTGTTCTTACGTTTCTTTTCCATCTTGTTCGTCAGTAGCCATTTCTTTTTTTCTTCTCTTTTTGTCCATTTATCATACATGGAGATGGTGAAACGACAGAAAAACTTCGATCGTCCATAGAAAAATCACATTTTCTACGTCATTACATTTCATCTAATCATTTCTTCTTTTTCGAGTTCTATCATCCGCTGTGAGGAGAGGACATTTCAGTTATTTATGAAGAAGTGGAAGAGATTTCTTATTTCAATTTGATGGGTCGCCTGACATATGCATGAAGCGTCCTATCAATCTCTGAAGACGGACTTCTTGAAAAGATTTTCCCTTTTTTATTCTAAATTATTAAGTTTGTTGCAAAGAAAGGACAATCAAAAGCCATTGTTCTTAGATGTGAGAGCATAGAAAAAATATGCAAACACACATTTTCCACATAGTTTTTCAAAATAATGAATGTTTTTTATTTTAATATTTTAGAAATTGATATGTACAGTAATTTATAATCCAAACGATTTCGCGATATTCCTTAGTTCATTTTAAAAACCAAAGATTTCAAATAGAAAACGATTATTACAATAATAAACTTATAGAATCATTTCCTAAATTTTGTAAAAAAAATTAAGATTAAAATAAAACGTTTTTTTTTTCTTCAAAAAAATATTTTTAAAATTAAATTTTTAAAATTAATGTAAACAATAATTTATAATCCAAAATATTTCGTGATTTGCTTTTATTCCGTTAAAAACTAAAAGTTTCAGATAGAAAATTAGAAAGCGATTTTTAAAACACGTCATTTATAGAATCGTTTTCTAAGTTTTCAGTTAAAAAACTTTGTTTTTAAATAAATTAATTTCATTGAAAAATCTCTTATAATATAAACTTTGGAAGAAAAAATAGTTTTCCTTTCTTTTTTATTTATTTATTTTTTGTAAAAAGTATTATTAAGATTGTCTGCAATAATTTGTAATGCAATAGTTATCTCAATTTGTCTCATTTACTTTCAAAACTTGAGTTTTCCAAGTTAAAATTAGAAATACTACTCCGAAAACGTGTCGTTAATAAAATCGTTTGGCCACAATATTGTATATCCTATACTATTTTAAAAGTATCCTCTAGTTCTTCCTTATTAAGTCGACGAATAGATTTAAATAAACATATTAAATTGGAATCAACGTAAAAATTATAATTCAAGTCAGCGAACGAATGAATTGATTCAAATCCATTGCTATGAGTTAATTGATTTAAATCAGTGTTAGATGATGATTAGAATAATTCTATACCCAATTCTGATATCATTCAAAGCAATAGATTTATTTTGGTTGATTCAGCCTTGATTTTAATTGATTGTAATTGCCCTTGTAAGAGCAGATTTGAATTGACGATATGGCTAATTGATACAAATCAATTTAAATCCTACCAGTAATTAAACTCAAATTAGCGTCAAAATGGTTATTCTTATAAGCTATAAGTGCAAATTGATTTGATTGGCGCATTCGTATCAATGATTGATTAAATTAATTCAATTAAATGAATTTAAATCAATGGTTAAAAATAAATGGATTCAAATCGTTATTAAAATGATTATTCGAATTAGTGTAAAAATAACTATTCGAGTGATTCTAAGTTTTTAGTTAAAAACTTTAGTTTCTAAATAAATTAATTTCAATGAAATATCTTTTAGATTATAAATTTCGATAGAAAAAGTTTTCCTTTTTTAAAAAATTCAGTGTTAAAATGCTCTTAGTAAGCGTTAAAATGATGATTCAAATAGGTGTTGAAAATGATGAATCAAATTAGTGTTAAAATGATAATTCGAATCATTGCTAAAACGATAAGAGTAATTCTCGATCCAATTCCAATATCTTTGAAAACCAAGCCTATATGCTTGGATTAAAGTCCATCTAGAAGATCAAAATATTAATCATATTTCACACTTCGCTTCGAAATGGTTTGCATATTCCGCGTACCCTTTTGTAATACGAGCTCTTTTATTACTGCGTGATGCCTTTTTATTCAATAGGGGGTGTGAATATCATGGGTAGCAGACGATACTTTTGCTTCCCATTCTTTGGCCACCCCTCTCTCTTTCTCTCTTGATATGCAGACGATAAATCACAAGGCGCTGATTGTACCAAATGGGTGACACAATAGATGTGTGACCAGTAGTTTTTCAATGAGGAAAAACTGATTTCTATTATGGTTCTACATTCAGATGATAATTTATCTTTTAAAAAATATTTTCAGGCTTTTTAAACTTTCTATCCTAACAATTATCTTTGTTATAAATTTCTGATGTTGCAAAATGAATTAATGTTTCATTTATATTTTAAATAACATTTGCCTTTTTAAAAAGGTTTTGAATAGCACGGAAAATATTTCCTTGATCTATGCTTAGTGTTTACCTTTTTGATTTTAAGATATGATGAAAACTAAAAGAAATTTGATTAAAAAATGATCATCGTAATTAAGTTATTTAAGGATCATTTAAAAAAAAAATGGGAATCAAAATGTAATTTAGTATGATTCTTTAACTCATTTTAAAATTTATGAATTTCTTGTGATTTGTCAAAATCAATTAAAATTTCAAAACAATTTTAAAATGATTTTAATTTTTTTTCTTTAATTGATAAATTCTGACCGTTGTGATGTTCATAAAACTTGTTTTTTTACTAATTGTACTTACAACATATTAATTATTCAATTATCACTGCTGCCATCTGTTGGAGAATAAAGGGATCACGAACTAACTCTTAATTATTCTTATCGGTAATCGAAATAAATAAAAATTAAAAAAGCGATACAAATATTTACACGCATTATTTAAATTGCACTAATAAATAAAGGTTTCTTCATTAAAAGTATTTCAACCAAATTTAATAGCTTAAAACCAGATTTCGTAAAAAAGAAAAATCTTTCTTTTTTTTGTTATGAAATATACTTTTTGTTTCATCTTTGCTTTAATTTAATATTTAATACCTTTCTATTTAAATTATTAAAAAATAGTTAATCAAGATACTTTTCTAAATTTGTTTCAATAAAAGTGGCATGAAAATATTCAGGAATCTATTACTTTTCGCCTTGTTTACGTCTTTTCTATTAGATAAATATTCTTCTGTGTGAGTCATGTTAATGAATTTAATAACTAATTTTATATATATGTATACATATATATATACACACAAACATACTTAATAAGCATTTTAATATAATCGGGTAAAGATTTATATTATGCTTAATAATTATAAAACTTAATGAATTATTATAATTATCATAATAATTATTAAATTATTACTTAATAATTATAAGTATTACTTTATAATTATAATACTATGACTTTAATAATTTAAATAATTATTACTTTAATGGCTATAATGACTTTAATAATTTAATTAATTTTAAAGAAAAAAATAGATAAAATAATCTTTTAATATTAGTTAAAAAAACTTTTTGCAAACTTTCGAAAACTATTATGAGGTTTTAATGTAAAATTCGAACTGAGCAGCTTTATTAATTTGCCCCAATAAAGAAATTGAAATAAAAATTATGAAGTTTTTAAATGGTACTTTAAAATAAGTATTCATGATATTCATCATCATGAACAGAATCCTGTGCATGAACAAGGTCTTCTTAACAGAAAAAAAAAACAGGGTGTTCTGTTTCTGTTTTCTATTTTTATTTTAAACTGTAAACACGAAAATATCATACAATTTTGACTCTTTTTTTTTTTTTTTGATAATTAGCAGTTAACTTAGCTACATCACGAAGTGAAAAATTGACTAGTTGCTCATCGATGCATTGACTTATTTCTTTTACCCTGTTTCTACAAGCAGATGTAAGCTTTCTAAAGATGCACTTGAGCTTTCTTAAACCGGTTTTTTAAATAAATTTTCCTAACTTGACGTTTGAAACCGTATTTTTGAAGAGTGAAAGCAGGTTATAACTGTACAAAGAAATTGATCTCTTTTTCCACGCGAATGTCAGAAAGCTTACGTTTTCGGTAAACTGGTTTCAGAATAAATGTTCGGAAAACCGGTTTAAAAAAGCTAGAAAGCTTGAACCTGCTAGTGGGAAACAGGGCATCAGAAGATCTAGACTGTTTTCAGAATGCTTTGCCGTTAATAGCACTTTTTAAGCAATCAGTCTGAACAAAAGTTCCAGTTTGGTGAGAAGGAAAACTTCCTTAAAAGGTTTTAGAGATATCGTTCATTAAAGGCCAAATGAATATAGCTTTAAAAAAAAATGCAACAGAGACTCACTTAAATTTTAGATTCAATTCTTTATTCGTCATCAGGACTTTTTATAAAGTATAATAAAGCTAATTAAAAATTCAAAATCAATTTAAGAAATCGAAGATTTTCCCTCATTAGGGAAAATTTTTCCGTGTGTCTCTTAATGACATCCAGTTTTCCCTTTGGTAGATTTATCTAACGAGCTTAACAAGAATCACATCACTTAAAATACCTAGACCCTTTATCGCTCTCTTGATTCCATCCCATCAAATGTCGCCAAACGGGCCAAGAGAAAACTAAAAAGGCCATTTAATTAAATCCCTCTCTCTAGCTGCTCTTCTATCCCGACAGTTCTTCCAGATGTTGTGTGTGCGTAACACATCTCAGAAAGTGCAGAGAGAAAGGGACCCTTACCATCTGCTAATGCGATTGGTTGTTTCCTTGACATCACGTGGACGCTTCCCCTCGGCCAAACTCTGCTAATTACCCAGAGCAACCCCTGATTAATGATTGTCGCTTGGAGAGCAATTTTCGTCTTTCGCAAATTCATTAGCAAGATCATCAAAAAGGCTCTATATTAATTGCAGCGCTCTCTTTCTGGTGGTGGAAGTCTCATGGTGTGGGGTGGTTAGGTAGACTACCCCCTCATTAGCTTACGTAATTATTCTGGATGTGATTAATAATTAAAAGAGTACCACGCCACCTTCTATTTTCTAAGCGAAGTTTTGACAGCAAGTTCTGGAAGTTAGGATAAGGTTATTTTTCTTGATGGCTTCTTTAAGAGAGTAGTTTGGCCGTTTTATGCACTTTTTTTTCCCTCCTTAATTTCTCTCTCTCTCTTTTTTTTTTTTATTCATCCAGATTTTGGTGTGCTCCCTCTTATCATCATTTTTGGCTATCTGTTTTTATTCTTTCGTAATTTTTGAAGGTGGAAGTTTAAGGATTCGATTTTAAAAGTTGGCGACAGCTTTTCGGCATCATGCATGTAATTGGATCAATTTTTTTTAATTTCCATTATTTACTTTCAAGCCAATGAATAAGAACCATCAAAAGTGTTTTGACAGTTATTCAAGAAGTTTGTGAAAAGTTTATTTGAATAACTGTAAAAAAAAGACATGATATTCATTGTGATTTCATTTATTTAAAATTAAACCATTAATATGTTTTAGTTACAAAACAAATAGCGAGTTACACACAAGTCCTACGGAATTTTTTTTTTTTACCTTAGTGTCAGAATATTGTAAGCTGAGATCATATTCATTATGTTGGCAGAATATAGTAAATTGAAATAAATTTTTTTTTGTTGGCAGAATAGTGTAAACTGAGATTAATTTTATTTTGTTATCAAAATATTGTAAGCAGAGATAAATTTTATTTTGAAAATTTTAAATGTTAAAATGAATAAATGCTATGTTTAAATGCTAAATTTAAATGTTATTAAATATTTTAGGTTATGAAATAAAACGATGTTATATGCAGTAAATTTGACAAAATAAGGGGAGGGAGAGGGGTCGTCGGATTCGCAAACATTCAGTGTTTTTTTCCTCAAGAATCTTCTGCGGGATGAGAATCTTTTTTAATACAGTGTGCGCACAGAACATATGCACATAAACATGTTGGATGCTTTTTAAATTAACTGAATTTCTCTTTTCCTTATTACGTATAAACAAATTTTGTACTTTATTACTGTTCTGTATCATTTTTCATTTCGAAGATCGAAAAATGGCGTTGTAATTATTATTTTTTTAAATTTTTTATTTTTGGGTAACTGTTATTCTTATGCTATATTCTCAATACCTTAAATATTGTTGGGGGGTAAATAAATTTTTCTGACAGCAATTTCAAAGGATAAATGAATCAAAACCGCCGTTCCAGAATTTAGTAAAAACGCTACGTGCGATTTAAAACCTTTGTAGTAATACTCAAATAGTACTAGGTAGCAATTAAATAAAAAATTAAAACCACCTAGTTTATAATTAAAAAATAGATGACAATTAAAAACAAGTTAACAATCAAATATATATAAATTACACGGGATGGACTGATTCTAAGGAGAAAAACATTTTAATACTATTGGGATTAATAGATGGAGAAACCTAGTATCTGATCGTGCTAGATGGAAATGACTAGTTTGAGGATTCTGGCCTGTAATTGGCTGCCATGCTGTTAAAAGAAGAAGAAATTACTATCTCTTTTTTTGAAAGCTGTCATTTATTTGTCTAAACAATAACAAAGAGCTACGATGGGTGAGTGGTTAAGGTACTAATCAGATAAATTAATAATACATATTGTTGGTTAATTAATACTTATAAATTAATCAAGCCCAATCTCTGGAAGCAGTTTGTAGCCCACCCATTATCAAATCAATTGGTACTAGCTAATCCGGAAAGTTGCAGTTGGTTCGAACTAGTTGGTTGGTACTGCAGTTGGTTCGAAATGCTGACCGTTTTTCACAAAATTGTGGAGCCTTAATATCTATGGCCCACTATGGCCTGTTGCGGGATTTCCTTTTAAGCATTAATGAGATTAAATATAACAAGTTTGTTCGGTTTTCTTTCGAATTATCTTTCTTAAGAGAGAAGTTTCTGTTAAACTCAATTTTAAAAAAGTCATTAATAAAATTTAATAATGCAACCGTCAAAATACGTTATTTTTATAATACTTGTCTAGCACTTTCAATTCAATTTATTTATAAATATCAAGTGAAGAAATTTATTTAATTTTACAAATAACTCAATAAATTACTATTTATGTACTCAACCGTTTAATTTTCGACATTTGAACTTTTGTATGAATATCTTCAGAAATATCAATAAGTTTATTTTCAGTCTACATACCTGACAATCTCAACTCATTTTAAGTGAAATTTTATTTTTACATTTGAATTATTAGTTAAAGTTATGCTTCCTATTTGTTTCTTGGATTGCTAAATTTGATTTAAAATGATTTTCACCCCCACTTCATATTAATGGATTAATATTTATAAAAGTGCATAATAATTATATGATGCTATTTTTGAACACTGAAGAAAATGAAACAGATATTTTAATGAATTTATTAATGGAATTTTTAATTTTTTTATTAAATTAATAATTTTAAGGAATTTTCAAATTGAATTTGAATTTTTATTTAACTCCCTCCGAGGAAAATTCTTCTAGCAAAGACTAAAAGTTAACGGCTAAAAGTTGACTAAAAGTAAAAATAAAATGAATTATTTTGTCTCAAACATATTTACAAATTTCTATAGTTAGTTCCAACAGAAATTTCTGAAATGAATGCTATTGAATTTTGCCATTTCTTTAAAACAAGATTGCATGCTTTAATTAATCTCGCTTTTCATATGGAAAGCTTTATTGTTAATGTTTCATGAATTTATATTTGTACTAAAGTTTTTATTTTTTAATTTTTCAGTGATAATTATTGTATCAAGAATTTTAAATGAAGTATATACCAATAACTAAATTTTTGTCTTAAAGAGATGTTTCTTAAAATATTTCTAAACAAAATCTATAATTATTATGCATGATTGTGAAAGAAAGCAAATTAACAAATGTCAAGAGATGGCGCCACTAAAATAAATGAGAGATAACGCTAAGCCTTCGTCTATGATTTATTTAAAAACTAACAGATGGCAGCACCAAGATAATAATCACCAATTCTTCTTTTCAAAGAAGAGAAACTAGACTAGAGAGACTTAAAAAACATTTAATTTCCTTTAATGCTTTTTAAATTTAAAAATTGTTATAATATCATTCAAAATATTCTAAATCATAGAATTTTTTAAAGTTTTAAAAAATTAAGATTATTAATTTTTTAAATATCATTTTAACATACACAGCACATCTTATTAATGAGATGTTATTAATAACAGTCTCACTACTAACAGTTAGATTCTAACAGTTATAATCATTTGATAACAATATTTATGAATAATTTTATTTATCTTGTTCAACCCTTTTAAATAAATTTAAATTAATGTAAATTTATGTGTTTTGAAATGTGAATTAAAATTAACTTAGACTGTGGTTTAGCAAATACAATGCATTTTAATTCTGTCTTTTATATATTATTTCATCCTACAATGCGTTTTTTTTTTAATAATACTTTTCAGGTATGCTATAGAAAATACTAAAAGCGAGTGAAATAATTTGCTGCATGTCATTCTACCCAAATTAAGTCATAAACCCCCAATTATCAATAACTTCCCATATTATCCATGCATACAAAAAAAACAAAAACATATTGCATATATAAAACAATGATTGGATAACCTTCTAAATGACCTTGGCACAATATCGCAAAGCCTTACTATGACCTTTTGTTAAAATAAGATGTTTCCTTAAATCTTTTTATAATTAAAATTTCCGCTTTTGGGGATTTCAGGATGTATAACTAAATTAAAACTAGTTTCTCAAAAATATAATCTTAAACTATTTTGTCCGTATCATAGTACCGAATTATTTTGTCCAAATTTAACCGAATAAATATTACCGAAAAAAACCAACGAAGCTATTATGTGAAGTATCTATGGATTGGCAACTAAGTGCAGGCTTTTTCCTTTTTTTTTTTTTTTTTTTTAAGGTGTTTTTGAACCATTGATTTTCGTTGTCTTTTGACGCAACGAGTTTTTCTGCAAAATTTATTTAATCGCTTTTCATTGAACTCAACTAAAAGATCAGAACGAAAGGCGCTTAAAGGTCAAAATTTCCCTTTTTAAACTTAACATACTTATCACGAGCGGTTCTTTCAACTATGACACTCTCTCCATACACACCACAAATATCACGAGCAGCATTTGCTGCTTTAGTACCTTGATTAAACAACAAAAAGGAAGAAGTGTCAAAAAAATTTAATTTTTCTCAAAGTGATATTCCACTTGAATGATCTGAAAATTAACAGAAATTAACTCAAACAAAAAACAGGTAATATAATTTTTTTTAAAAGTCAATTCCTACGTAGGTCAACAAATTTATTTCCTGTTAAATAACTTATATAAGAGAAATTTTTTCTCCCATATAAAACTAAAATTAATTAATTAATGAATTAATGAAAAAAATAATTAATTAATTAATCGATTAATTAAAATTAATTAATTAATTAAAGAATTAATTTAAAAAACACTGTATTAACATCAGGTGTCATCCACTACAAGTTTAAAAAAATGTATTTGAACTTGAGTGAATGAATAAAAAGTATTTTATTAATGATTTAAAATTTGAACGCGAAATATAGGAATTAAAAAAAAAAAAAAAGAAAAAAAAAAACATAGGTTTAAGTAGAACAAAATATATTCTTTCGAATATGATCTACAATAATATACAAAAAAAAGAATGTGAGGACATGTAGAATGCTAAAATTAAAAAAAAAAAAAAAATGAAATTAAAAAAAATGACGCTACAATACAAAAGGATTAAATAACATTTTAATTGCCTTAATATGACTATTGTAAAAAATACGATATTTTAATATTTTGACATTCAAATGACTTAACTTTACTGACTTTTAGAGTTTCAATTATGAAAATTGAAACTAGTCTCTCAAACTAAAATATTAGGGTAATAATTTTCCGCGCAAAGTTTACGATGCTCTGACGTAATAATAATTCTATTTGACCTTGGTATGTAATGTATCGTTCCAATCTGTCTTAAGTTAAAAAAATACGATTTTTTTTCTTCGTTTACATAACAAAACCACACCGACATTTTCGGGGTTTCAATTATGTTAACTGAAACAAGTCTTTAAAAGTAAATAAAAAGAAAGAAGGAAACATCCATCGGGATTATTTGTGACGTTCATATAACCGTAAAGATAGTAGTTTTCGAACTATAAAATTTTAACTGACAATTAAAAGACAGATTTGATGTACGAACATTTATTTCAGGGTTTCCGATTTGCGTGTGTTATGGTTTTTGTGGTGAATATTTCCTTTTAATTAAGATAAAAGCTTTCTTTTCTTTGTTTTTTTTTATTAGAAAAAAAAAATAATTTTATGAGGGACGGTCGTAAAAGTTACACTCTTATTTGAAGGAAACTGGAAATGTATGATTTCTCTTGTATTGTTTAATTTGAGGAAAATAAGTTACTTTGGGATAATTTCGAATATATTTTTAACTGGAATTAACATAAATTATAAAAGCACTGTCGTAACTTGAATAATCATATTTTTTTGGTAATAATTCAAGAATGTTTTAATTTACTTGAATTTATCGTGCTTATCTTGTTTTTGTCAAAATAAGCATGATTGCTTTAATGATTTTGGATAAAAAGGAGAAAAAAACTTGCTACCATTATGATTTTATTCTTCATTTATGAACATTTCCTATCGAACAGTTTCGGATTGAACATGAACTATTTTTGTTTATTTTTATTTTAAAAAATTATTTTTGTTGAAATTTGAACTAAAGTTAAGAATTTTTTTAAAATCTACATTTTATCCTTAATATTGACTGAGAGTCGTCATTTTTAAATTAGATCAATCCACTTTTATTTAATTATTGACCGAGGTTTGTAATTTTTAACTCACATCTGGCCATCTTCATTTTAATATAGACCGAGAGTTGAAATTTTTAATTTACTTTTACTTATTTCTAATTAATGTTCACAAATAAAACAGAAAGGAACTCAAGTTTGTTTTAATACAGACTAAGAGTTGAAATTTTTAATTTTCTTTTACTTTTTTCTTGTCAATGTTTACAAATAAATCAGAAAAGAACTTAAGTTTGCTCTAATACAGACTAAGAGTTGAAATTTTTAATTTGCTTTTACTTATTTCTGATTAATGTTCACAAATAAAACAGAAAAGAACTTTATTTTATTACAAACTAAGAGTTGAAATTTTTAATTTTCTTTTGCTTTTTTCTAATTAATGCTCACAAATAGAACAGAAAAGAACTTAAGTTTAGTTTTAAACATTTTTTAAAAAAAATCTATGACTGATAAACATATTCACCGCTAAGTTTAATATTTCTGACGAATGAGAAAACCACTTAGTTGTTCAGAGAATGTAAGTAATTTTACGAAAACTTCAAACCCTGACATTTCCTTGGATCGATTACCGGTTACAGTTTTTATACCACAACTTTGGCTTAAAGGTATTTGGATTAATAAAACAACGAACTTAGTGAATTAGGTAATCAAGGAATGGACGAATCAATGAATCAGTGAATCAGTTTTTAATTAGATTAAAAAAAAATAGTAAGTGGTGTAAGAGTTGACGACCAGAATTTAAATAAAAATTAATAAAAAATTATAAATTTTAATCTATAACAAATGGTAAAATAGTTATAGTTTTAGTTTAACAACCTATTTTTCTACCCCCCCCCACATCCAAACGATGAGAAGTACAATATTTTTAATGATCCAAAATTCTCTTGAACTTTACTTGAGACCAATTCTGTAACTTTTTAAATATTTTTTCTCTGATTTAAAACATTCTTTTTAGAGGGTAAAATCAATTTAAAGGGAGATAAAGTCGTAATTTGAAATATCGTCTGCATTAATTAATTAGCACATCTCCTCAAACCATTAAGGATTAAGTCCTAGAACGTGAAGATCCGATCATTAGATCAAAAGTTATTCAGGATGGTCCATTTTTTTTTGTTTTCCGCTCTGTACTTTATTTTTTGGAGGATATAAAAAAGCATTGATCACTTAAATCCAAATTTTATTTGATAATTTCCTAGCATCCCTTAAATCAGTGTCGAGAAAAGCATAGAGTTTTAAAGTTTAAAGAACAAATTCGTAAAAAAGTGCTTTAGAATAAAACACTATTTCATGTTAACATGAATTTAAACTTCCTAATATCACCTCATATTTAACCAAGTCAATTTTTTATTCAAAATTACTTTGAATATTGGTGAAAATTAAGTTCTCCAGTTAAGTTTATCTTCTAAAAGTAGCGAAGTAGTGACTACGTTTCAAAAGTAGTTTGTAGTCGTATTTAAAAAAAAAAAAAAAAATAGTGGCAGTTAACTACAAAGAAAATATAGTGTTTCCGATCACTGCATAAAAGTGTGTTTTTTTTAAAAAAAAAAAACTATTTTATATATATATAAAAAGTTTGAAAGTAATGTTTTTCTACACTTAAGTCAGTCATAATTTTGATGCATTTCACTGAGTCACTTAAAACAAAACTTTTACCGAATACAGTCCCTGATATTTCGCGATTGAATTTCGACTCAACTTCTCATAAAAGAGATGAGTTAACGGTTAAAATCGTCAGCTCGCGTGCAACCAAACCTCAAAATCGTCTGATACTTCGTGACCAAGCCACTTTTAGAAAGTATCGAACCCCAAAGCGACGACAAAATATTTTGCTCTTTTTTGTTTACGAAAGCATTTCGCAAATCGCAGTAATTGCTGACTTTTTCAGATGTTATTTTGAATGAATAACGGTAAATAACGAGTTTCAAAGATTGAGCAAACACAGAAGAACGATGCTCAATAAAAAGATACTTTAGTCATGTAATTGCTAATGTTTCTATTCCTTATTAAGGCAAAAAGTGAAGAAAAACTATCGACGTTTCTTGTTTGGATAGATCGATGTTATTGTTTGTGTGATATAAACGGAATAATCACGCAGATCATGAAGTTAAGGCTTCAAAACGCGAATATTGAGCAATTTTTGAGAATCATAATCGACACATTATTAGGGTATTATTCTGTTTCGTAAACGTATTTTTAGATAAAGAAAAGTATTTACAGTTTGAAGGGTCTTTTATTTTAATGAAGATTTCAGGTGTAATTTTATTTTTTATTTTCTACAGGGAAACTCTCCACTCTTATTTTCAATAAGAAACTCATTTAACTGAACTTTTTAAACTCAATTATAGTTGTAGAACTTCTATAAAGTTGCAGAATACTTTGGTAAACGAAAAATTTCTTAATACGTTTTGTTCAAACAATAGAGCAAAAATTTAATATTAAAGTTTAAAAAACGATTTCAAAAGTAAAGTATTTGAAGAAAAAAAAAACAATTTTAATCATTCATTTATAAAATTGTTGTCTCAAATATTTTAAAAATTCATTTATAAATTATTTGTGAAAATCGTTCATTTATAAAATCGTTTTCTCAAAAATGTTTTTTTTCTCACGTTATAAAATAAGGCACTTCAAGGTATATATTTTTTCACGAAAAGTACTTTAAAGCTATCTTTTTAACTGTTTGCTATAAATTTATGAACTTAATATTGAAAGATAATTTGTTGCTCATAAAACTTCTAAAAACGTTATGTTTTGCTCTACAAAAGTTTAGCACTGACAATTAAATTATGATTCCGAGAAGTCGTCATTTGTAGAATCGTTTTCACTAAAAATTTATGCACATTTTATCGTTTTAAAATATTTTTGAAAAAAAAAAAAAGGCACGCACATCAAAGCACTAGCTCCTGAGTGAAAATATTTGTTCAATGAAAGCATGTTCTGCTTATTCATGTTAAGAACGACTATGATAGGAAATTGAGTAGAGGATAACACAACTTTTCTTCAAACGTTGGCATTGGTTGTTCTACCGATAGCAATTAATCAAACGATACGATATACGAACTACATCAAACGATACGATGTATTCTTACAATAGCAAAGACTTAATTGATATCAAAACATGTAATTAAGTCTTAGGGAATAAGAATGAATAGTGTGAATAACGCCGCAAAGTAATAAATATTATATTTAAATACTATATTCAATATTTTTCCATACTTTGACGAATATCATTGTAGCTTATAACAATAATATTGTTTTTTTTTTTTTAATAAATGATAGATATTAAAAATAGTTACCAACTGCAATCGAAGTACTTTTTTTTAAAAAATATACGTAATTCACTTTGTGATTCATCAGTCACAATTTGGAAAGTCATCTTTTCGAAATAAAATTTACGAAAAAAGTTTTCCCCAAGGATGTATCATCTAACTTGCCCTTGAAGATGAATATCTACAGCGTTGTCCAACGTAATATACTAGGCGTAACAGTAAGAAAAAAAAGCAAATTTTCTCTCGACCTTCTATGCTGTCATCATAAAAAAAAGGTGTTGGATATTCATATTTTAGTTTTATTGTTAGTAATGAAATGTTTTTAAAACTCATCTTCATATGTCAGTTTTTGATTAATAAATTGCTAGTTGGTTTCATCTTATACTATTTTATTACTGTTGCTAAGATAATGAAAAAGGTTCATTAATTCAGCTGCGGTAATAAGATTTGTGTGGGTTTGATTAACGATTTATGTCTAATTTCATTAACGATATATCCAACAATATTCATTTAATATCGGTTTTTTAATACTTAATGCAACTTATTTTAAAAGTTTGAAATATTTTAGAACTCTATGCTACTTATTTTAATAGTTTAATGAGGATATGTAATTGTTTTTTTTTAGATTTGCTTTTTGGTTGAAAAAAAATACACCGAATAACCAATGGTAGCTAATCTGTTTTCAGTAATGATAGTAGCAGTTGTAGCTCTTTATTTACGTCTCTCCATAACAATAATAAATAAAAAATACTTAAATTAAATAAATTTAGGAAGCAGGATTGCTATAATCATTTTATATCTAGTAATTTAAAACTACAATTAGAATAAAATAATTCCTATCTGCCCCAAGAATTTAGTGGGTGTACCAACTGAGAGGCGTAACTATAGGCATAAAATGACAAAAATCAGCACATCCTGCTAAAGTGAATGAACCTATGTTTTTAACGAACATAAAAGACCAGCAGCTAAACTGACTCCTGAAATTCGTTTGAAAATCTTTTCCCAGCTTAAACGAGTTAAGGTTGAGAGTACAAGACACTTCTTAAAATTTAAATGCGGTACCAAAATCACAATTTAGTTTTCGACTTGTTTACCGCAAAGATGGACTTCTTATTGAAAACGATTCTGATTACAAAAGGCTCCGATGAAGTATAACTAAAGCTGCGAATTTCAGTAATCGTCTGAAATTAATGGAAAAAAAAAACTAGTTTTGGGTTTAAATTATACATTTCAGTTTAGATTTGATTCTCGTCTGCGGAATCGCAATATGGAATTTTTCAAGGTAAGAAAAAAGAAAATGGCGCAACTGATTAAAAGAAGACCGTTTCTGGCTAATTTTTTGAGAACTTGAAAAAGGTGTGGCTTTGGTTAAAAAGATTCTCATGATGGGGTGGAATAAAACATATATGTTAGAGAAATTTTTCAGTAGCTGTGAATAATCGTGACTTACGAATTTTTGAGCGACACTGGCATAAGATATGGATATGAAATTCGTTTGCGTTTTTAGTTGCTGCAAGATCTTTTTAAACTGGTTTAAATGTTAATTAATGTTTAATCTTGAACTGCATTAAGGGTTAAAAATTGACACGAACTTCTTGTAATCAATAATGAACATCTTGCCATAATATGCTGTAATGTAATATTAACTAATGTAATGTTTTTCAATATTGTTTCAATATTTTTATTAATAAGGGTTTAATCAATAAAATTAATTAATGCATTCGTACATTTTCAGAAAATTGCAAACAATTTCATACGAAGTTTAAAATTACTGTTTTTTTAAAAAAAATGCTAGTTTTTAATCTGATATAAGAGAGCGCAAATAAATGATTTCAACTTACACCACTACAGCCCTCAATTGAGTTTATTTATCTCCTGTTGGATCCATACGATTCCTACTTCACAATGCTTCTGGATAATTATTATAAATGCTACTGCTTACTACGAGATAGGAAATTTCTAAAGATTCATGGAAATCGAGCTATTTAAAAATTTATAGTAATATCCTCGTTCCCATAATTTATTTGAAGACTACCATTTTTTCTTACATATATATGTTTATATAAGAAAATCAGAATGTTTTTGTTAAACACAGCGTGCGTTAATAAATCTCCCCTCTTTTACGGTTAAGATTACATACTCTCGATACCTCCAAGTTGAAGGTACGATAAAAAAAAATAATAATAATAAAAGTATTGAGATAACGAGTTTTCGAACTAACAAGTTCAAAACTAAATATTTTCTAAAAAGTAGAGAAATATATTCTATAAAATATTACTCTAATAAGCAGAGACATGAAATATAAGAATAACTACTAATAAATGCGCGTGTAATGATAGTTGACTACATAAATCCTAATACAACAATAATAATTTTATTTTTAAAAGTAAGACAAAAATAGTTTTGCATTAAATAGAAAGGAATTGGTTTACAATATTCGTACATTGGTACTTTTCCGAAAAAATTCAATTTCTTTTTCCGAAAGAAATTCGACTTAACAACAAGATTTTGAGAAGAAACTCTTCAACATAGGAATTCAAATTAATGTTAGGTGGATATATAATGCCAAGAGGATATATATATATATATATATTTCCAGATTTTCATTTTTTTATGCTTTTTTCCGGATATTTTCTTCCGGATATTTATTATTTTTTTCATTATAATTTTTCTTTTTCCCTTTTTTCAGTGTTTTGTATTGAATTACAGAACACTGAAAAAAGGGAAAAAGAAAAATTATAATGACAAAAATAATAAATTTCCCAAAAAAAAGGAAAGAAAAGAAAAAAAAATCCTGAAATTTCTCCTTTTCCCTTTTTTCATTGTTCTGTAAGTTTTTCCATGTTTTCTCTACTTTTGAACTTATTGTATCAGTTCTATTTACTTGCAGCTTATTCGCAGTAAATAAAACTTATTGTTTTTCTAAATCTTCTTCGTTTTTTTGTTGTTGTCCTTTTAGTGTATATATATATATGCTGTTTTCGTGTAATCTAAAGTTGGAAGTTCTTCAACTAAAATCATCAGTTACCATTTCCAATCATAATATTTATTTCCGCAAGTCGCATTTCCCAGATTTTTTTTTTTTTTTCTATTAACCTTTTACGTCTTTCTAATACTCACAACAGAAAAAAAATTGCTTTTTCATCTAATTAAAATACCATCTGTTTTTCCTTTCAGAAAAAAAGCCAAAGGTCTTCGCAATTTCTTCTTTCAATAAAAAGAATCAAAAACCCGAGATGGATTGCGTTGGTGGATCGAAGCGTACTTTTTGCTCGCGAAAAATTAACACATGGAGACATTTCCTTAAATTTTATTCAATATTATTCAAAATGGAGGCCGATTATATCGACTTTCGAAAGTTTTCCTTTATGGTCCAAAAAGTTCTTCTTTTTAAGAATTCAAAAGATGACATCAATAGTTCCAAGAAGGCATAGACACCCTCAACTTTCTTTCAGCTTGTCACGAAAACAAGAGAAAGGTGTCTTTTAAGAATGTTTGCTGCCCGAATGTAATTGAAAAATCAAGCAATTAAATCTTTTTAAATTAAACTTAATTTGTAATTGGGTTGACTTGTATACTGCGCAGTTGTCCTCTTTACATTTGAAAAATCGATGTTTAAAAATGAAATTATTCATAAAAACACGCATAAGGAATATTTTGAAACTATCAGATTGAATAAATAGTTGTATATTGGATTGAAAAATAAATAGTTTATAAAGATTTGACCGGGAATTGCCAGATTGTTGAAATGATTTAAGTAATAGCTTTATAGTTTCAAATAATTGCTTAATGATTTAAAATTATGGTTAAATAGTTTCAAATCAAATTAGTATAACTATCACCAATTTCTCTTAAACTGATTTCAGTATTTTCTTCTAAAAAAAGCGATACTTTTGATAAAATTTCAATAATTTTGAATACAGTTTATAAAAAATATAAAAATAGACATAAAACATCAATCCACTTAGGGAACTTAGATTATTGGGTAAAATGTGCAGATATTAAAAAGAAAAAAAAATCATTCCATTAATTTTTGAAATTTTTTTTACATTACCCACTAAAGTGGATAGTGAAATATTCATTATTCACTATGGAAAGACCTAATCCAGGTACATAAGCGTCGATGGAGCAAATTTATTTCCATTTCTGAATAAATTTGAGCAGATCATCTGAGGAAAATATTTTCAAACATATACCGTAATAAGGTGCTTATAGACTGCAGCCTTAATAAGGTGTTTAACTGAATCAATATGGTTTAACGGAGCACTACACTGGAATTTCAGCAAATTTGTTCGATATCAATGAACTGTCAATATATGAAAACGAAAAACAATTTTTTTGAACACAGTATTTGTTCTTCCATTAAGAATATCGAATTTTCGAAATATAATCGAATTTTCGAGTTTGTTTTTCCTTAAAGAATGTCGATTTTTTGGAAAAACACTATTTGTTCTTTTTTAAAGAATTATGAATTTTTGAAGCTTAATATTTGTTCTTCTTTTAAAGAAATTTTTGAACCACAATATTCGTTCTCATTAAAAGTACCGATTTTTTGAAATATAGCATTTTTTTTTATTTTTATAAAGAATACCAGTTTTTGATGCACAGTATTTGTTCTTCCATATTGATTTTGAATAATAATAATAGTGATTTTTTAATAACAATATTGATTTTTTGAAACACAGTATTTGTTCTTCTATAAAGAATATTGCTTTTTCGAAACACAGCATTTGTTCTTCCATAAAGAATATTGATTTTTTTAAACACAGTATTTGTTCTTCTATAAAGAATATTGATTTTTTTGAATCACAGTATTTGTTCTTCCATAAAGAATACTGATTTTTTTATTTGTTCTTCTATAAAGAATATTGATTCTTTTGAATCACAGTATTTGTTCTTCTATAAAGAATATTGATTTTTTGAAACAGCATTTTTTCCACCTTAAAGAATTGCCATTTTTCAAACTGTTCTTTTTTAAAAAAATAAAGATCTTTTCAAAAACTCTCTACAGCTGTATTTAAAAAAAAAACTACAGCCCTTTTTTGGAGGCAAGTTATCGGTTGAGTATTTTAATGAAAGGGAAAAACACTTACGCCCGCTGTGTTTGATAGTGTTATTTGCATAATGAATCGAGGAGGACAACCAAAGGATGTGAAAAAATAGGGGCTCTGAGTGGGCGGTTTAAGAGACCGAATCTCGGTTATCTGCCTTGTCTTCCAAGAAATGGGACAAAGGAATTAAAATTAAAGTGTCACTGTTGCTTAAATTCAAATTTCAAAGATATTTCATTCCTGCTGTGTTGGAAAAGTTGCAACGCCCAGTACCCAGTTCGTTCAATCCGACGCAGGATTGAATCTGTTTTTTTTTTATGGTCTCAGTTTAGTTTTTTCAGTTTACATTTTTATGAGTAGCAAATCATAAAAATTGTAGTTCGGAAGAGCAAAAGCAATGTATAATCCAGTTTAATGGACGTTAAAAAAAGCATTACTAAGTGTTAGAAGCACATTTCAAGCGTTGTTTTGAAGTGGGAAGAATCTGTCATAAAATAAAGTTTCCAATTTTATGATGTCATTATGTATATTTTATAACCATTTTATGATATTGGTAAATGCATTTTTAATAAATAATTTCTGCAAATGTAATTTTTAAGGTGATATTAAATATTAAAGTAGTTTTTGTTTTATACTTGGTCAATAACATGCATTTAAAAAAAAATATTAATGTTTGTCCTTCTTAATAATATCGAGTATTCATATTCATTCAGTGTTTGTTTGATACTTGGTTAATAAAATGCATTTTTTCAAAATTATTAACATTTGTTCTTCTTAATAATATCGACTATTTATATTTCTGCAGTTTTTGTTTGATACTTTGTTAATAAAATGCTTTTTTTCTTCTTCAAAATCATTAATATTTGTTTTTTTGCATTATAGAGAAGGTACATCGAATATTTATAGAAATATACTAATATTATACATCTTATGGTTCATGTCAAGTGCTATAATGTTTCTTTTTTTTTTATTTTTTACCTCATTTATCTCTTGTTATGGTAGACCTGGGGGTTCAAGGTTCGATAGCTGTCAAGGGTTAATTGTCATTTTTTTTAATATTTATTTTATTTTATATTATCTTTTCAAATATCTTTTTCAATATTTTAACGTGAATAAAGTGTTCTATATATAAAAGTAACTATTTTTCTTTGGGAAAGAGCGAATAATAGCTAAAAAACGGATAAATTTCTCCGGCTTCAGAGCTACGCATACAACTCACCCCGCAACTCCCTTTAATATTAACTTATAATTTTCAAACTCGGCCAGAAATTGGAATTTAATATATTAAACAATTGTATGTTTTTGAGTTAGATATAGTTTCTAACACAGTTCAATCTTATGACCGCATCATTATTGACACAATATCGTTTATAGTTATGGATAGCCGCATTCTAGCTATGTGCTACGTAAAAATCCAAGTCATATCGTATATAGATAAAATATGGGGTATCATTGCTATATTTTTGAATTTGACATTAAATATATATAAGGGATTAAAAACAAACACTGCTTTGGAATATGTTGCTCGTAGATCTTCGCAATATTTTAAGAATTTTTTCAATTTTATTTTTAGGTTGTTGATGAGCAAGGTACAGTGAAGGCATGGGTCGATACTTTGGTCGTGAGAGGTGGACAGTGGACGACATTTTTGCGAAAATCAGAGAATGTGCAAAAGAGGAATGTTAGTCCACTCTTCTATGGTGGTCAAGTAAGTTTATACTTTTCTTAATTTTTAAATTCGATTCAAAATCTAGAATCTTTTGTTTTACTACGCACTGATTTTAATGTATGTGTTACTGTGATGGACCGATATTGGCGGTTGTTAAATTCCACCGGTGAATGTTGACAATCACATAGTCGCTATGGTAAATGCCCGAAATGTATACTTGGTCTAGTTAAGTGCCACTGCCCGGTATTCCCTACATCATTGTTTTTTTAATTTTTTTATTGTCAAGTGCCACTGCCCAGTATGCATTTAACCAGTACTCCGAACACTGATGTTTCTTCTTATCTATCCTCAGCAGATATTAAAATGTCGAATAAATATAATCATATCAACGAATAAATTAATATTAAATCCGATGTAACAAATATTCCGAACATTCAACAAAGCGACACTGTAATTGTTGACATTCACTGGTAAAAGTCGACATTCTTTTGATGTCGGTCATTCACGGTAACATATATATACGAAGTATATACATATGCAATGAAGTATATACATATTCACGAAGTATATACATATTCACCGCAACATATGCATGGATTGCTCTTAATGATTAAAAATAATTTCATTAAAAGCTGTATGTAAAATCGTAATGCAGATGCCATTTGCCTTGAGGGTGCTAAAATCTCCCTTCACTAGCATTTTTTTTTCTGCGAGGAATGATAATCTTTGATTTTTTAATCTACATATATCGATTGTACTTGACTGTTATCGATTGTATTTACATTGTACTTGCAGATGTGAATTTCGTTTCATTCGGACAACTTTTTGAGGAGCGCTAATGTTTTTGGCAATGAGTGTAATAAGAAAAACTTTTCTATATGAAATTTCATGTTGGAAAATATGCGTTTCTTTGCGTTCCCCCCTTTCGTTAGTAGATACTTTTGCGCTACGCTGTTAGAATGTTCATTCTAAAATCATTGCAAAATAACCAGCAGCAGTCTGTTCATTCGAATAACCGTAAAATTTATGGTAAAGAATATTTTTTTTACGGTTTTTTATGGTTATTTGACTGTTTTGTTTTAATATGGTAAAATAACAATTTAATAAATTGTTATTTAACCATTTTTTAACCGAGAAATTTCTAACAGTATAAACAATGAAAGTGAATATTTGATTTTTAAAAAAAAGGAAACTAAATGTGAAAATAATTTAGCAAATTAAAATAAGTGGTTTATTTACGTGACAAAAATATGTCACATCAAAAATATTTTTGTAACGTTACAAAACGTCACACCCAAACATTTCATTTTCCCATGGGATCCGAACAAACATTATTTAGATTTTAATTCCTAATCCGGAGTGAAAAAAAAAAATTTTTTTTTTCAATTCTTAAAAAGAACAAGAGAAATTAAATTCTGACAAATCGAAAAAAGGTTACACCCTTCTTTATAACGATTTTGCATAACGTCGTCTTCTCTTAACCATATTCAATCTTTTATTTTTCTTCAACAGAGATCAACACCGGGCAAGCGATTTCGTTACGAAACAATAGCGCTGAATAATGAATTCCTCAAAACCGTTGCGTCACATCGCAATGACGGTGCTGGCCTTAATCGTTGTCCCTCGTCCAGCGCAAAAATTTTACAAACAAATAAGCAAATGTGTTTTTATCTTGAGTTGTGTTGTTATTTATGATTTGGTTGTAACGCTCTCACCCCCACTTGCGGAAGTGATGAAACTGAAGCTAACACATACACACACCTGTTAGAATGTTTCGAAGGGAGTTAACGCGCATATGAATTTGCTTATTTTTGGTGATTAACGGGTACTTTGTAAACAAGGATTTTCTCGGATATTCTATTCTAGAATAGTGTTTCGGCGATGGAATAAAGAGTGCATTGCGAAAAAGGAAAGGATATTTTTTTGTGACTCTTTATTAATTTTGTTAGTTGTTTAAGCGGATTAAATATACATACTCATACAATATGCACTTCCATGGCTACTAAAACTTTAAAGGTACAACCTGTGATTTAGCGCTAGCTAACTGTGCTATATTTATGATGGGAATGGAATTTCGAACCATACTAGGCAGAAATTCTATGCCCATAAAGATTACACATTAAATATAGTGAGATAACAATGTGTTTGATAAACCACTATGTTTCAGGGTAATATAGGTCGTAATGTTAATTGTGCTGTAGATATAAAAATACAAAGTCAATAGAAATAACATTAAATAAAACTATATGCACAGTTAAAAAGATGATGATGAAAACATGAAGCAATTGTCATTAGACGTGGGGGCTAAGGGAATAGGGCGTTTGTCTTTCAATGAAGTGACCCGGGTTCGAATCCTAACGATGCCTGGTCGATACGACTTCCGCACCCGGCATGCACCTATCACTCTGATGACGTAGAATATCGTCAGTTATAGACGGATGATGTGTTCAAGTCCCCTTACCATCACTGATCGGTGAAGTTTTTCTTGGTTTTCCTTTTCATGTGACGCAAATGCGTGTTAGTTCCATCAAAAAGTCCTCCACGGAAGAAAATTTCTCCCAATACTTAATCCAGGAGTTACCTTGTCTTCTGAATTAGGTTAAATATTACAAGGCTACGGCGTTGATCATTAGCAGTCATAAACTTAAAACCGAGTTGGCTGTTCAGAACGTTTATAAAAAAATTTGCTATTTGTTATACATGTAAAATTTACATTACTTTTGACGAAATAGTGATCATAATCATCAATGAGCTTTTTCTATATCTTTTTGGGTATCTAAAAAAAATAATAGCTATTGGTATTCATCTTAAATTTGTATCAAAGATGAAGGTAACGTTAAGTTTTATAGCTGAGCATTATGCTACATCGTTTTATCAGTGAACTTAATAACTTTTTTATCATTGAACATTTTAAAACTGAGTTTTATATCATTATCCCAAAATCATGAGAGCTATTTTTATATACTCATAATTTCTTCTAAAAATAATTGTAGGAGTAAACTTTACATCTTATTTATATCAACGATTTATATTATTCCAAACATTTACAGTTATTTATTATTTTTATCGACTCTGAAGTTAAAAAAAAAAAATCTTTTAATGAGTAAACAAAAATTTATCTCACTCTTTAAAAGAAAGGTATTCTTAATTGTTTTACTGGGAATAAAGTTCTTCTTACCAACCTCTTTACTTCTAAGACAATGGAGAGAAAAAAAAACTCTTCACTTGATAATTAGTATAGAACAATTAGCGAAAGATGGAATGGCCCCAGAAACACACTATATTTCATGTTCTGACTCGTCGTCCTAAATGTGTCTCTCGGAGTGCTTTGTAAATATATGGTTTCCCACGGTAAATCGATGGCACCTTCCATATCGAAACTGGATTCTCTCCCATCACGATTGTTTACTTTTAACGAAATACATATTTCGTTCGTTAAGTAAGTCATCACGATTTTATATTTAGAGCTGCCACCAGCTGAAATAACTGTGAATAATTTACTCGACAATGTATCTGTTATAAATGATCTTATGTGGTAGCATCAGTAGGAAAAAAACGGCGATTTTTGGTTCAATAAAGAGCTGTGTGATTATAGAAGAGTTTAATTTTAAATTTGGGAGAAAAAGTATGAGATACTAAAATACACTTTCTAAAGGAAATCGGGTCGTAGTAAAATTAAAAGCTAAGTGTAAATGGAAAAGTTTAGTTTTCGATTAGACAAGAAAAGTTTCGAGATATTGAAATACATTTTACTTAATAAGAGTGATTATTTAAAGGAAATTGTGATTTTGGTCTGTGAAGTTTAATTAATAGCTATGTTTAAAATGAAAAAAAAAAAAATGGCTTACCATTTATCATTCAGAAGGAACAGTTTAAGATATTCAGGGCCAGCGCAAACCCTTCTCCACCTCGCCAAATGCAATAAAATCGTAAATTTGGCGAATAACATTGTGTTTGGCAGAAAGTATTGGCGAATGATTTTTTTCCCATTGGACCTAAACGCGCTTTGAAGCAAGATGATATGTCCGTTATCAAGAATTCAAAAAATCATGAATTGCTGCACATTGTTGTAATCTTAAGCATAAATTCAATTTAGACAGAAACCAAAATTATTTTTACCCCAGTCACATCAGCTCATCTTGATGCCCTGGAATCTTGTTAATTTCATATGACTGCTGATTCCTTCGTTAACGACATTAGTTACTCATCACTTCGCCATAGCACGTGAAAATGCATTTTACCCTGACTTGCACAACTCGGTCATTGTGATTTTCTTGCTCTGCTTTTCATCGTTTTTCTCTCTCAGCTACTGCGGTTTTTTATGCTTTGTTTCTCACCTTTCTTCTCGTTGACAACTTTATGTTTTATATTTCAAGTTACTTTTTGTTTTTTCTTATTGACATCTGACAAATCTTGAAAATGGATGCATGTCTTTGAGCGCTTGAAACACGCCGAATGTTAATTCCAATCTGTATATTTTTGAAGCAAATGAAGTTTTGAATCAAGTACTAATCATTATCTATTTATTGTTTCAATTTAAAAAAAAAAAACAGTTTGTGTCATTTATTTGTTAAGGACCAATATGAAGTGACGTGCAACGATGACTAAAAAAAATAAACTAATGTAAAAAAATCGAAAAGAGGGAACAACATTTCGTGAATACAAGTTTACTCCTGTTTCTCAGGGATCGCTGCTGTTGGGGCAGAACTAATAATTGTTCCTGGCGTGAATACACTTTCCTTTAACAGGGGACCGTTTTTTATTCTAAAAGAATAGGGGTATGGAAATAAATAAGTTTGAATACGATGATTTTTCGGAGTGTAATTGATTAGCACGGCAATTTTATAAATCACTTAATCTATAATTATAGGCTTTTATAATACAATTCTATGTGTTTTTTAAAACAGACTAGTTTCACGTTGACTTGTTCTGATTTAATATAATTTTGAAGCAAACACAAAAGACGAGATGACATCGTGCCAAAACTTTGGGGTTCTATATTTCTTGGGGATCTTTTGAAATGTGACAATAGAAGACATCGAAAGCAAAACAGTAAAAGTTTGTGATTTACATTCATGTTTACCCATAGATAAAGATTAAGTTTTTAATGCTGGTATAAACAACTTAACAACATTACAAATTTTTTAAAAAAATACACGTTAAATAGATTTGTTTATCTGAATACACAGTTGTCGACTGTTATTAATTTTGTTTTTATGCAACAAATGTATAGTGTTGTTTTTAGGAGTATATTTAGATTTTTGCGAAAAATTTCAATTTATTTGTCATAGAATGTTTGTCATTCAATTTATTTGTCATTTTGTAGGAAAAAAGTGGGTGCAATTTAAAACACAACTAGCAATAACTGAAATAGATTTGATGCTATTTTGTTCAAAATATCCTTTTTTGAACAATTTAGAACACAGTTAACATGACTGGATACAAAAACGGCACGCGTTTGATGCAATTTGGAGAAAAATATCTGTTTTTGACCGATTTGAAGAAATGCTGGAAAAAATTTGATGCAACACACTCCGTGATAAATTTACTCGTTTTTGAACAGTTTAGAGTAGAGCTAGAATGAATTGGTGCTGGACCTGTATATGTTTGATGAAATTTGGAGAAATTCTCTTTTGGAAAAATGGAAGCAAAGCTAAGTTGAATTCAAATAGATTTATTACTACATATTACGTGCAAATTTTGTCGTTTTTGAGCAAACTAGGAGCACTGCTTGAATAAAATGGTTCAGTATCGTCTAATGTTTGATGCATTTTGTAGAAGAATGTCTGTTTTGGACAAATTTAAATTGCAGCTATGGTGATTTAAGGCAAGACAGGAATAGGATTGATGCAAATTCGGGCAAAAATGTCTTTTTTTGCAACAACTACTATGGATTGCATTAATTATTAGAGAACTATCAGATCAGTAGCAGAGGTGTATTTTTTGTACTGCTGAATTGAATAAAAATTGCAGTTTAAGAAATGGCGATAGAGTTAAAGTTAGAAACGATTAAGTTAAAAACAGCTAGTTCGTATTATTTATTTTAAAGCGTGAAAAGGTAGTGTTGAGTGAGTGGAGCCACTGTGTTGTGGTTGATGTAGTAGGTCATTCAGGCAAGGAATGCGATTGTTCTAGTTCTCCAGAGAGATCATCTAGGGCCAAGAATTCGAAATCTGACACATCCATACGTCACTCACGTTTACAGGGCGGACCCAATCATTCGTCCACATATCGTAATTTTGACCTGAACCAGTGAACGATCAATCTCCATTTCAGTACCCTTAGAGGTATTGATTTGTTATGAGAACATGGAGGACTTTATGATCTGACATATTTAACGTGCACCAGTCCCCATACACTGCACGGGGAATCTAATGCCGGCTGGATTCGTACTCCTGTTCTTCCAAACGTGAGTCCAGCACCTTGACAACTAAGCTATCCCGGCCAGTGACCCGGCTCTTTTAATTGACCACTTTTCTTAAGCTAAAGCATCTTACAACAAAATCAAAGAGAACGGAAATTCTCTAAATTCACACACTGTCAAGAAGCTCAACCTCCAAATAAAACTTATTTAATTACTATATCAGTCCCTTTAATTGACTAAGAATCAAAACCGCAGAAGCCTTAATTGTCATCGTCTGAAGGGTCATTACTACGCATAAGCAACCACCCACCGATTAAGAGAACAGTTCCCATCGAGTCCCCCCTGACTTTAATTAGGGGTCGCTTCAATGCACCCTATACACCCCCTCATTTTTACACCCCTGTGAGGGAGTTGATTTAAAAGACAGTTTCCTCCCTCAATTCAATAGACTTCATCCGTTCTGTTTGTTTGTCTTTAGAGATACTTGTGGCTTAATTGCCCCCGCCATTCCTGTTTTCGAATGTTTTGGTGTCTGTGAGATTAAATGAAGTCACCCCCCAGCAGGTGAGGGTATCCACGTATTGTTCCACTAATAATTGATGGTAGTCGTTCTACTGGATCGTAGAGTTCCACGAATTTCCGTAATTCTGGAGTGCTATTTTTTTTGTTTGCGTTCGCCGAAGGAACTTTTAGTTTTTAAATATCTAATTGAGATTTTCATTTAGTAAATCATTTAAATAAATTCTAAATATATTTTTAATAAAAATTTAGTGAAGAAATTCTTATTTACGCATCTATAAATTATTTGCACACTGAATAATTAGTTTAACGTTGTGCCATAATGCAGCTCAAGTTGTCACATCTTTAATAAGCTGTTACATAAAATAAATAATCCCAAGAAAAACTGAAGCAGTGGGATATTACCTGATTAAAGACTGCATTCAAAAATTCATAATTAGCAAATATCAGTCGACCTATTTCTAGCACTTCAAAAATAGGCACCCATTTTCAAAAAAATGGGAGCTCTTTAAAAATAGGCTCCCATTTTCATGAAAATGGGAGCCTTTTTCAATATTTTCTTGATAATTGATGCATTCTTATTTTTTAGATTACCAGTCTTCTTTTATTAATAATTGATGAACCGTTTTTTAATTGATACTTAAACTCTTATTTAATCGATAAATTCTTAATTTTACCAGCTTTTTGTGCAGTTGGAAGGAAATAAAAAGTTCTGGATGATTCCTTAAGATGGTCATTACAATGTAGAATATGCGACATATCTTAAGATGTTCGTTATGATATATGCTACATAAACACGCGATTGTGTACCGGGATAGGGTGCATCAAGGCCTGATGTAAGGCTAATGCCAGTCATAAGGAAAAATGGAATAATTCATGCTGACATTTTATTCTATAAGAAATCAAACTACCTAATTAGACTTGAGGAAGGCGTATGTCAGTTGCGGATCGTTATTGGGTGGACATCATGGAGCAATAAACAATGAGACACTAATAATGTCGTTTAACAATAGCAATAAACTTCTTTTCCGTTTTTCTTTAATTGGCATTTAGTCGCGTGGTTTTGCAATCCCTCGCACGTGCAACAGGTTTTTATATATCCTGTACATCGGAAGCTTTGAAAGATTGCCCTGTTTTATATCTCAGCTCTTATTTAATTTTATTTAAAGACATACTTACCGTGAATAAAGCAAAAGAACTTGAATAAAAGTACAGAACAATGGTTTGTGCTTTACACACGTCGTTTTGCATTATTCATACGTCGCATAAACTGTACCCTATTTATATTTGGACATACTTAATGTCTATCAAATATTTTTATACGTATAACGTAAGAATTATATTATACTATATATTATACGATATTATACAAATACTTATTTAATATTATTTAATGACATACTTAGTGTGACTGAAGCAAAAGAACTTGAATAAAGGTACAGAACAATGGTTTGTGCTTTATTCACGTCGTTTTTCTTTATTCATACGTCACACAAAGTATACCCCATCTTTATTTGGAAATATTCACTGTCCATTAAATATTTTTATACCAATTATCGTATAATATAAGAATTGTACTATACGATATTATATGAATACTTATTTAATATTCTTCTAAGGCATACTGTGAATAAAGCAAAGAATTAGAATAAAGGTACAGAACAATGGCTTAGGTTTATTCACGTTGCTTTATTCATGTATCACACAAAGTATGCCCTATCCTTATTTGGACATACTTACTGTCTGTTAAATATTTTTATACCAATTATCGTATGATATAAGAATTATATTTTACGATATTATATGAATGCTTATTTAACATTATTTTATTATTTGGACTATTAATCTTATTATCATTCTAAATACGTAACATGCTTACAACACTAATTGTATCAACACGCAATTTTGAACAACTTAAAATTGTATAATTTAAAAGGCTTTAAAGGCAAGTGTACTATCTATTGAGAATTTTTAAATTCTTAATAGATAATGTAAAAAATATAAATGCATCCTTAACGCGATAAGCTTGAGATATACTTAATGGGTTTACTACGTTAAGAATTATGTAATTTTATAAGTTTGATAAGGATTACAGAAAATAACTTATATGAAGTAAGTATAATAAGAGTAATGGAAAGAGATAAATTAGATAATTGGATTTACAAAAATGTGTTAATAGCACGCGCAATATTGATCCAACAGCACTTTATTGAGCTAGTTTTTTTCTTTTTTTTCTTTGAATTTTAGAGGTTACACTTGAATAATAAAATCAAAATGTATTCTCTGTCTTCTCCTTGAAAATAAATTTCAAAACATCTCAACTGGATTTATAAAATAAACAAAAAGATTGTGGGAAATATGTTCCTGAAATTATTCCAAAAATGATGCAAAATAATTCTAATTATAATTTTTCTTAAAAAAAAATTAAGAAATAAAACTTTTATTTCATTACAAAAACGTGTTTGAAATAGTTTGCATTGTTTCAAACATAAAAAAATAAATAAATAAAATTAAAAAAAAATTATGAAAAATAACACTAAATCACCACCAAAAAAAAAAAAAGAGAATAAAATACTTAATCTATGAAAAAAGAAACGTCTTTAATTATTACAAAAACACACACAAATTGTCATCTTATTCCCAAATCATTGCAGAATTCGTGCAGGTCTTGCGCGTAACTTTCACTGAAAATGAATCTTGCGTAAGCAATTCACAGTGAATCCGATTAAACATAATTGAGCCTACAACTTATTTTGTTTCATCCGAAGCTCTATGAATCAATTGTGGCTAACGGACCATGAATAGGACCTACGTAAGACCAGTGTGAAAAAAACCTTGGTGTCAATCCGTACCCATTACCATTGGAGATATTCGAAAAAGTTTGATGCCGCTTTGTTATTTAACCTAAATGGCCTATCGCGTCCAAATCTTTAGAGTTGACCAACTAACTTATTGTTAGGTTATAACTTATAATAGGTCATGTTAAATTAAATTAGATAAAAAAGTATAAGATGTTGGATTTTATCAGATAAATTGCTTTGATATCCACGACATAAGATTTGATAAACTTAAAATTTATAGATTTTTATTTCACTAATTATGTTTATTGAAGAACGATTAAAATTATTTGAGCTTACATCGATATATTTTTGAAACTATTTTTCTAGAAGAGCTTATCAATATATATTGCATTATTAAAGAGATGAATATAAAAAAATAATAATACTGAAATGTAATCTAGACGCAAAAATAATAAAGGAAGAAAACCGATATAAGCAGGAAATTTAAGGTAAATTTAAGTTTGGAATTTTGATAATTTTGATTCGTTTAGTATTCTTTAATATTTCTAATGGCGGTAGATAAGGCATATAAATGAGCAATTTAGACTAAATAAATATACAAATGGTAAATACTTCTGAAAATTGAAAAGAAAAAAGAATCAAAATTAATAAATAAATGGAAATAAAACTAATAAATAAATAGAATAAATCAACGAAATTAAATAACTAAAAAAAAAAAGAATAAATAAATGTAATAAAAAACATCAGAATACGTGAAATATGCCAAGTGAGCTTCCTCTAGCAAGCGTATCAGTATTATTATTCTGTACCATATTTTTTAATAAAAAAATAAAAAGTGAATTAAATAAACTAAATATACAACGTGATTAAATAAAGGAAATGAAAAAATAAGAGGAATATCTGAAAATGTAAAATAGTATTCATAAGCGCTTCTTCGCGGCTATTAGTATTTTTTTTCTGAACAAGTAAAAAATATTTTTTTTTGAATGCAGCAAAGGTAATTTCAGCTAGTAATAGAAGCAATTTAATAATATATTACTTCTTTAAAGAATTAGGATCTTGCGACGAAACTGCACAATTTCTAAAATTATTTTATTCTGTCATAATAGTTTGAGATTGTGTACCAAACTATTCGATAAAATTAAGTTTAAGAAGAAAACGATTTTAAAATATTAAGAACTGCTAAAATTATTTTATTCTGTAATAATAGTTTGAGATTGTGTACCAAACTATTCGATAAAATTAAGTTTAAAAAGAAAACGATTTTAAAATATTAAGAACTGCTAAAATTATTTTATTCTGTCATAATAGTTTGAGATTGTGTACCAAACTATTCGATAAAATTAAGTTTAAGAAGAAAACGATTTTAAAATATTAAGAACTGCTAAAATTATTTTATTCTGTAATAATAGTTTGAGATTGTGTACCAAACTATTCGATAAAATTAAGTTTAAAAAGAAAACGATTTTAAAATATTAAGAACTGCTAAAATTATTTTATTCTGTCATAATAGTTTGAGATTGTGTACCAAACTATTCGATAAAATTAAGTTTAAGAAGAAAACGATTTTAAAATATTAAGAACTGCTAAAATTATTTTATTCTGTAATAATAGTTTGAGATTGTGTACCAAACTATTCGATAAAATTAAGTTTAAAAAGAAAACGATTTTAAAATATTAAGAACTGCTAAAATTATTTTATTCTGTCATAATAGTTTGAGATTGTGAACCAAACTATTCGATAAAATTAAGTTTAAGAAGAAAACGATTTTAAAATATTAAGAACTGCTAAAATTATTTTATTCTGTAATAATAGTTTGAGATTGTGTACCAAACTATTCGATAAAATTAAGTTTAAAAAGAAAACGATTTTAAAATATTAAGAACTGCTAAAATTATTTTATTCTGTCATAATAGTTTGAGATTATGTACCAAACTATTCGATAAAATTAAATTTAAGAAGAAAACGATTCTGAAATATTAAGAAAGGAGGAATTACTTTTATAGAAAATGACTTAAAAGGAAATAAATAAAAAAGGAATTCTTGATTTTTAAATCCAAACAGGAAGTATTCTACTTGACCCTATCATTACTGCACTATTAGAAGAGTAAAATAATGACACATTCTAGTCAATAAGTTGTTTCATTTTCTTTTTTATAAATCTCTAAATACATGTAATTTCGAAAAACACCTGTTACAAAATGTTCATATGTTTTGAGTTGAAAACCTCCTTGGATTTTAGCTATGTATTTGCGTCAAAGATGTGATCTCAAAACATCGGAAAAATGCATTTGTCATTATCAAAATTTATTTAAAGTATTCAGAAATAGTTTGAATTTGAAAATACAGATTTTTTTTTCCAAATGAAAGTAGAATTATTAATTTTTGAATGTGTATTGTAGAGTTTATTCAATCATTTGCAAAATTTTTACATTGCTTTCTTATTTTTATTTTATCAGACTTATACTTGTTTGAAAATCAGGAAAAAATATTTCACCCAGTTTTTCATGATATAAGAAGTACTTAAAATATTTAATTGTTTATTTATGATATTAGAAGTACTTAAAGTATTTTACATTGTTAATTTTTGATATAAGAAATATTTGACTGTTTAAAAATATATTATTTCTGATTAATAGCTCGATAAAGTTTGCGTACGTAATCTTCATCCTTGTTTAGTAATTCATTTGCTAATCATAGCTACTCTATACTAATCATAATTCGTGTATAATTATGTTGTATAACATGCTCTTTCATTAAGCTCTGCCTTCGGACTTTTTCAATGTTACTGAAATATAATTTAAAATGCTCTTCCATTAAATTTTCTCATTTTTAATAAATGTCATGTAACATGCTCTTGCATTAAGCCCTTCCTTAGGATTTTTTTTTTACCTTAACTGAAGTATAATTTAAAATTCTCTTCCATTAGATTTTCTTAATTTCAATGAAATGTTATGTAACAGGCTTTTGCATTAAGCTCTTTCTTTGTATTTCTTTTTTTTTTAGCTTGACTGAAATATAATTTGAAATGCCCTTCCATTAGATTTTCTTAATTTTAACGAAATGCTTTATAACATGATTTTGCTTCAAGCTCTTCTTTGAGATTTTCTTAATTTTACGGAAATATAATTTATTCCTCCATTGTGCATTTTCTTAATTTTAACTAAATATTTCGCAACATGCTCTTGCTTTAAACTCTTCCATTAGATTTTCTCAACTTTACTGAAATATAATTTAAAATGCTCTTCCATAGGATTTTCCTAATTTTACTAAAATGTTATTAATGACACGATTCCTTTTTTTTTTTTTAAATTTCGCTAAAACATCGTTTGTCATGCTTTTTTTATTTGACCTTAAAAACACATTTAGTTTTCGGAAAAGAAACAAAGATGACTACATACTGGGGTTGGGGGTGGAGAAAAGCGGAACAAAAAAGTTTTTTTTTAATATTGTTATAAAAAATCGTACCGAAAGTAATATGACTCGAGTAACATTTATAAAATCCATTCGTTGTTTTAATAATAAGCAGAGATTGGTCATTGGATGAGATTGAAACAGGTGGGGGTGTTAGGCCGCATCTCCTCCATCTCCGGGGGAATAATCATGTGAAACTTCTTTTGGGGTAAAAAGGACCGAAATTACAATTATTATTATGACTCCTAAATAGTCTTCTTCTCACGGCTTTTTTCCTCTCTTTTTGTATTCATGCTTTTCCGTCCAACCGCATCACTACTTCCGGTTCCCTAACCACACTATCTTCCTTTTCCGTGACATTTCATCAACTTCTTTTTTTTTCTTCTCTCCCTAAAAACACCCCTTATTTACTCTCTTATTCAATCCTACTTGAACTTTGACTCGGCATGGTGCATCATTTATTGTTGTGCCAGTTCGTTAAGTTATGGTTCAATAATTCCTTGAGCAAATTTAGCTTTTCATAATCTTGAATTCTGTTTTAGCTGAGATGGGTTGAAATTAAAGAAACTCTTGATTAAATTAAGCTTGTCCTGAACTTTTATTCTATTTTGACTGAGATGGGTTGAAATTAAGGAAACTCCTGATTAAATTTAGCTTGTCCTGAACTTTTATTCTATTTTGGCTGAGATGGGTTGAAATTAAAGAAACTCCTGAATAAATTTAGCTTGTCCTGAACTTTTATTCTGGTTTGGCTGAAATGGGTTGAGGTTAAATAAATTCTTGAATAAATTTATTTTTATTTAAAATTGAATTCTATTTTGGCTGAGATGGGTTGAGATTAAATAAATTCTTGAATAAATTTAGTTTTACATGAACTTGAATTGTGCGTTATCAAATATTTTTTTTAAAATATTGGATAATGCTGTAAAATATCTGAAAATGGATTTTATATTCTGTAAAATATCTAAAAATGTATTCTTTATTCAACAAAATTTCTAAAATAGATTTAATATTTTGCAAAATACTTAAAAACTAATTTCATATTCTATAAAATACTTAAAGATGAATTCTATATTCTGCCAAATATTCTGAAAATGGATTTAAAAATTAATTAGATATTCAGAACAATGTCTGTAACTTAGCTTCTATATTCTGAAAATGGATTTAAAAAATAATTAAATATTCTGTACTCTATCTGAAAATAGATTTATTATTCTTTCATATATTCTGAAGATGGATCGAAAAATTACTTAGATAGTCTGCACAATATTCAAAAACTTTATATTCTGTCAAAAATTCTAAAAATGGATTTGAAAATTAATCCAATATTTTGCAGAATATCTGAAAATGAATTCTATATTCTGTCAAATATTCTGAAAATGAATTCTATATTCTGTCAAATATTCTGAAATTGATTTAATTTTTTGATAATATCTGAAAATAGATTCTATATTCTGTCAAATATTTTGAAAATGAGTTTAAAAAGTAATTCTATCTTTTGAACAATATCTGAAAATGGATTCCATATTCTGTCAAATATTCTGAAAATGGACTTGCAAATTAATTCGATATTTCTATGAAATATCTGAAAATCCATTCTGTATTTAGTAAAACATTTGAGAATGAATTGTACTTTCTTGATATTCGGCTATTCTAATTTTGATTTATTATCGAATGAAAACTCAAGAGAAGAACGGAAATGAGATATTAATTTAAAAAACAGGAAGACAAGGTAGCCGATTTGCCAATACATTTACATTTGATAGATTTAAGCAACACAGAATGACATTTGATTTTACTTATTTACTTTTTGACACCATATTATCACGATTGCCGATGATGTGGTTTTCTTGTTTACCGGAAACTAACAGATGTGATTCATTAAAACGCATTCAGTTTCCGAAAGTTGTGAAATTCTAGAAACAAAATCCACTACTTTAAACGATTGAAAAATAAATAAATAAATTAAAAAAAAAAGATTTTCGATAATTACTGTTATACTGAAGGGGATTTCAAAATAAGCCAAGGACAAACACTTTGTACGTTCTTTCAAACGTGTTTGGAAAAAAAAATGTGATTTTAAATATTCGAGAAGAAGATATTGTGGAGTTTCGTAGGAATTAATGTGCGAGTCTAATTTCACACTACACTGATTTTGCTTCTAACTATGCAATGCTTGAAAAACACGGAGAAAGGAACCATAAAAAGAATTTAATAGAAATAAGTCTAAACTCGAGACCGGAAAATTCTTTCCAAGCACGGCAATATTTGTTGTTTTTTTTCCGAATTTTTTCACTGCGAGTTTTGAGAGAGAGTTTACCTTCCGATGAAGTGGATCCGGTTCGAATTCCAGCTTTGGCTGGTCGATACGAATTACGCATCCGGCTCGCATTGACCACAGTGCTGACGTAGCATATCTTTAGTGGTCATGGAGTCCCCTTGCCGTCGTGCTAACCGTGGGAGGTTTTCATGGTCTTCCTCTCCATGTAATGCAAATGTGGGTTAGTTCCATTAAAAAGGCCTCCATGAAGGCAAAATTCCTCCCTATACTTGATCCAGGAGTTCCCTTGTCTTCTGAATTGGGTTCAAAATTACAATGTTACGGAGCTGAACATAGGTAGACGTAAACTCCAAATTGGGTCGGCTGTTTTACGATGGCTATGAAATGAAATATAAAATGAAATCTATATGGTGATAGAATGGCAATTAATTCCACTTGTAGCGGTCAGAAAGCAATAAAAATAATTGAAATAAGAAAAAAAAGCCAAGTTATATTTGAGTACTCTAGCTAGTCGGAAAGAATAAATCTGACTTTTATAAAGTAAAATCTGACATTTTTGAAATTTTTCTTTTGGAAAGGAAAATTCTAATATGAAAAGTAACTTAATTTTTTTATTAATTTGAAATTATTTGCATAAAACACTTTAATCTTTCATTATAATTGTTTTTATTTATGAATTAAAATTAGCAATTAAAATTCTCTTTTAAAATAATATTCTATGAATCATTTTTAGTGTTGCGTGATACTTGAATTTTATTATCGCGTTATATCAGCTGAAAATATTGATATTTTACATCGATTTTCGATTTTAACAAATGTATAATATATTTTTACACAGGAAAATATTTTTGTTACCCAAATCAAATTTATCAACACTCACGATTATATCGTTTTCGATAATTATCGTTATCGATAATACAAAAGATATTTCTCTATTCAATATTTCTTGTTATCGGTAAAGATCATGATTTACTCGATAATTATCGCATACTTGATGCTCATAGCAAGAGATTGCATTGATGATGTATCGTGAGAATACCTTTAAAATGTCAGTGTCACTATGTTAAAAAAACATCAATACTTCCCGATGTATCGCGATATTTTTTTAAACTAATTTACTATTTTTTTAAATGGTAAATAGTTGAATTCATGAACACTTGTGGTAATTACCGTTATCGATAATACCCTCTATATTATCGTATTCTCCATTTATCGTTGTTATTATGTAAAATATCAATGTTATTGATAATTACTGATAATCCCAGTAAGACGTGGCATGGCATCGCGTAGAAATGCATTTTAGAACACCATTTAGAGATATCAAAAATTATCAGCATAGCAAAAATTATCAGCAAAAATTAGAGCATATTTCCCAATATATCGTCCAGCTCTAATCATGATTTCACAAACTTGTTTTAAAAAATCTCCAGTACTGCACCCAGACTCAAAATACTACAAACCAGACACTGATTTCATTTTTAGTGAAGAATTTTAACTACCCGAGTCACGTTTCGTGTTTTTCACCGTAGAAAGTGAAATAAAACAGACTAGTTAATTTATTACGTCTGTTTAGCTGGGAGCGACACAATGCTGTGTTGATGATAGTTGTATATCTCGCACCTTCATCTTTTATTCCATTTTGACCTCTTCTTTTTACGAACGCCATAATGACTGTATGCTGTTTAAGTAAATGGTCTTATGGGTGCGGGTGTTGTCATTTGAAATGGCGATAACATTTTACTTCTGTGAGTTCCGAATATCAACTTGCATGTGAAGGTTATGTCTCGTTTTGAGTCTTTATGTGAGGCTGATGCTTTTGTGTACGTATAAGTATTAAAAAAAAAAAATGGGTGATTTGTAAATGCTGCCGAAAGTTCTTATATTCGTTTTAAATCATTCTATTTTGTGAAATATTTTGTGGTTTTGACATCAATCGCCATCACTGCGCCATAAATTCTAACTTACGCCACCTTAGTTTTGTAGTTTGAATTCAATACAGGTCACTTTAAAATAATGAATTTTTTTAAAAAAATGAATGGTAAAATATTTAACTATTTATTTTCCTTGCTTACTCGCTTTTGTGTCCCGCAGTACAGTGATCGTAAAGACACGGTTCCCAGTAAAACACCGAAGTCAAGCATCACTGGCTGCGGTCAGTAAGCGGTTGGGTTGAGTAGGGACCGAGGGTGAGCAGTATCGGTCCCCGTTAAACTGTTCTGTCATTAAGTTGTTCTATCTAAACTGCATAGCCCTCGAATAGCTTTCATTGTCCTGCAGTGGACTGATCGTAAAGACACGGTTCCCAGTGGCACACAGAGGTCAAACATCATTGGCTGGAGGTCAGTAAACGGATGGGTGACCACATTGATCAGCCTGTGTAGGGACCGAGGGTGGGTGGTATCTGTCCTCGTTAAACTGTTCTACCATAAAGTGCTCGACTACGCGTGCAGGTCGTCGGGCTACCAAAGCAGGGGAGCCATCTCCCCTGTAGAGGATCGACATTGCGATTTAACGTCTTCGGATCATCTTCAGGGATGTTTCCCAGACCGTCGCCAATAGCCCATCGTGCAGCTCTAGTGCTACGGAAATAAAGTACCTACCTACCTGCTCGCTTTTGCGTCTTCGAGGGTGGATTCGTGTAATCGAAATTCTGACTAGCACTCAAATCTCCTTACTTGGTGACAGGTCTAGTTGCAATCGTTTCTTACTACAAACAGAATTTATCACCTGTTTATTTTCAAATAGAGTCTATCGTCAATCAAAATTCTGACCACTTTTACTTCACTTTACAAATTTACGAAAGTTTAAAAACATTTAATAAAAGAAAGCTGGCTATTAAAAACAAAATTCAAGCATTAGCAAAAATATGAAAGAAAAAGAAAGAAAAAAAAAACAATAAGTTTTTGAAAGAATTACGTGAAGTATTGTCTTTAAAAACTATTTTGGAAATTTAAAAAAGGAAAAAAAAATTATGGAATAATTTGTTTGCAGTATTTCTGTGTTGAAATTTTCTAGCATTGGTAAATGATAGGAATTTTGTCAACGATGGAAAATTTATAACAGATAAAGACTCATGAAAATTTACTGTTGATTTGTTATTGAAGAAATATGCATTTATTTAAGCTATTTTGAAAATTCAAGAAGAAAAGAAACTATCATTTAAAAAAAAAATTTATTTGCAGTTTTTTGTTTTGGAATTTTCCATCATTGGTTACTGATAGTAATTTTGCCAACGATGGAAAATTTCAGGAAAAGGTTACAAGGGATTCATAAAGAACATTAATTAAAAAACTCAGGCGCTTCCACTTGCTAATTTGAATGCATTGAGGCTTCAAAATTATGACTCTATGAACGTTTTTTAAATTATTTTTTATCAAAACATATAAATTTTTTGTAGAAAATTATCAGAATTTGGAGAAATATAAGTTAATGTATGATACGATAATTTATTAAATTTACATGAATAAGTTATTGTTTGATAATATTTGTATTATTGAATGTTGAATGATTACGATAAATTATTAAATCAACACGATTAAGTCATTGAATAAGCTCTTTTATAAATATGATAAGTTATTAAATCAAAATGACAAGTTATTGAATCAAAATAAGTAATTATATCAAAATTATGAAGCATCGAAAGAACATGCTTAAGTCATCGAATGAACACGCTAAATTATTCAATGAACATAAGTTATTCAATGAACATGATGAGTTATCCAATGAACATGATAAGTTATTCAATGAACAGGATAAGTTATTTAATGAGCATGATAAGTTATTTTAAAAAAGCATACTTTTATAAATGTTATTTTCGAAATTTAAAAAGAGAAGGAATTATCAATTCCTTTTTATAAGTCAGTTATTTACCGTTTTTCGTTCTAAAATTTTCCGCTACTGGCGATTGATGGAAATTTTACCAATAATGGAAAATTCATCAAATATTGTTACAAAAAAAAATAAATAAAAAAAAAATGATTACATAAACATTAATGCAAAACTTCAACCGCTCCCACCTTTTAATTTGATTAACAGGTATAATCAAAGGAAGGCCCGGAGAACAATGTATTCTTTTATTTCATCATCAAAGCATTTTTAATCCTTCATTGCTCACTCATCAAGTTTTCAAGAAACGGTGTGTTTAGTCAAGGTCTGTGACCTTTCAAAGCATCTTTCATTCATTTCTATTCTTCATTGAAGAGTTAGTTGAAAGGAATTATTATTACTTATTTTCTCTTTCCTCGTCTCTTCTTCTTTTATGATATCCGTAAGACGTCCGTGGGAGCTCACGAACAGTGATAATCAGGTTAATTCTGATCAGAATTAATTAGGACACGTAAGAGTTTTTTTTTTTATGTTTGAATAATGTTTTTCCCTATTGAAGGTCGGAAATTTCCCTAAGCTCGAGTTGAGGTTGTATGCTAATTTATTTATAATTACTATGTGTGTGAAAAATGAGTTTATGAGTCAGATTAATTAGGTTTTTAATTTTCAAATTTAATTTTTATTTAATTATTTCGGATTATTTAATTATTTTTTAAGCCTGATTAGTTAACATTTTGTTGAATTGTGGGATTTTTGATTCCTTGTAAGACGTCCGTGGGAGCTCACGAGCTGTGATAATCAGGTTAATTCTGATCAGAATTAATTAGGACGAGTAGGAGTTTTTCTTTTTTAAATGTTTGAATTATGCTTTTCCCTATTGAAGGTCGGAAATTTCCCTAAGTTCGAGTTGAGATTGTATGCTAATTTATGTATAATTACCATAGGTGTGAAAAATGAGTTTGTGGGTCAGATTAATTGGATTTCTAATTTTAAAATTTAATTATTATTTTTTACTTAATCATTTTGAATTGTGTAATTTTTTTTATGCCTGAGTGTTGAATTTTGAGATATTTGATTATCTGTAAGACATTTGTGGGAGCTCACGGAGAATGATAATCAGGTAAATTCAGATCAGAATTATTTAGGACGCGTAAGACATTTTTCTAAATGTTTGACTAATGTTTTTCCCAATTGAAGGTCGGAAATTTCCCTAGGCTCCAGTTGAGGTTGTATGTTAATTTATTTACAATTACTATGGGTGTGAAAAATAAGTTTGTGGGTCAGATTAATTAGATTTCTAATTTCAAAATTTAATTATTATTTTTTATTTAATCATTTTGAATTATTTAATTTTTTTTATACTCGATTAGTTAATTGTTGAATTTTGAGATTTTTGATTATTTGTAAGACGTCTGTGGGATCTCACGAAGAGTGATAATCAGGTTAATTCTGATCAGAATTAATTAAGAAGCGTAAGATTTTTTTTAAAGTGTTTGAATAATATTTTTCTCTATTGAGGTTCGGAAATTTCCCTAAGCTCCAGTTGAGGTTGTATGTTAATTTATTTATAATTACTATGAGTATGAAAGATGAGTTAGTGGGTCAGATTATTAAATTTTGAATTTTCAAATTTAATTATTATTTTTTATTTAATTATTTTGAATTATTTCATTATATTTATGTATGATTAGTTAATATTTTGATGAATCTTGAGAAATTTAGTTTTTTTTCAGGTATAACAAAACTCCTCATATATTCATTGTTTATATCCGAAACGAATATTTGGATGAAGATAAAGAAAAATTAAAAAAAAGGAAAAATTTCGATAAATTTGACGGATACAAAATCGCCAGTGAGACCACAGGATCGATCTGTAAAAAAAAAAAAAAAATTCGAATCGCTAAATTAGAAACTAAATTCTAACCAAACTAAATAATTAAACTAATATAAATAATTAAAAAAATTGGAAATTATTTAAGAACTTTAACGAGTTTTTTTTCTCCAAAGGATGTTTATGACGAATTTCAAATCAATTGACTATTTGATAAATCCTCGCGACGACATTTCACTCATGTTGGATATCAGTCATATTCGTTAATGATTAAAAGTAAAATTTATAGTAAAAATTTCATTACAATGGAAATTTTTGTTGTTGTTCAAAGCATTTGTTAGGAGTACAAACAATTTTCTCGGTGCCAAATGACTGTCAAACTTAAAATAAATATTATTCACAGAGATTATTATTAATAATATTAAACTTAACAATAGATACTCAGGGACTCAGGGTTCGAACTCAGGGGATAGAGCGCTCTCTTCAGAATGAGGTGATCCGGTTTCGAATCCAAGCGATGGCTGTTCGATATGTATTCCGCTACCGATTCGCACCAACCACAGTGCTGATAAAAAATATTCTCAGTGGTAGTCTGATCGTTAGTTAGACTCCATCATTGGTTACTGATCGTTAGTTAGACTCTTCTCGCGGTTAGGCTGACCCTGGGAGATTTTCGTGGATTTCGTCTCCGTGTAATGCAAATGCTGGATAGTTCCATAGATACTACGAAGGGAATACTTGATCCAGAAGTTCTCTTTTCTTCTGGATTGGGTACAAAATTACAACGTTACGGAGTTGAACATCGGTAGTCGTAAACTCAAAATTGGGGTCGCTACTCAACGATGGCTATAAAAAAAATAATTGAAAAATAGATAATACTCTTTATTAATAACTCAAAGAGATAAGTTGCAGTTTAATCCACAAACATTGCCATGTATCAGCATTACTGAGTCGTTCAATAGCATTCATGTTTGAACTGAAGAGTATTTGTGGAGAATAGAGTTTCTAAACTAAACTCAGTGGCGCGACAGCCCATAGAGGGCCAAGGCCTACTGTGCCCATCTGAGTTTTCTTGAACTTGGACTCTGGGGTGCAGGAGCAAATATTCCGGTCGTTAGGTGGTCAGCCGAACGTGAAACCCCCAGTGTTTAGTTCCCAAGCATGCTTGATATTCATTTATCGACCTACTGAAGGGATGAAAGGCTGAGTCAACCTCGTCCGGTTCGAGGATCGAGCCCAGGACCTGTGGCACGGGAGCGTGAAGCGCTAACACTCAGCCACCGGGCGTCGAATAGAGTTTCACCTGTTGTCAAATACTTCGAAGCAATTGTAGACTTAAATATTGACAACGAATAAGGAATTTTTCGTAACATTTGCGAAACTGCATTTCTTTCCTCTGCTCTCTTGCTTTTACTGGATGCATATTCAATGCTCAACTTTTCATGAAAAATTCTATTTCTCTCCCATTTGAGTTTTTTTTAATTTTTTTTATTTATTTTTATTTAAAGAAAGGAGTTTGGGTAAACCTTAAATAAACCATGGAGCTTCATAAGCTGAAAAACTGTTTTCAAAATATCGAAATGCAAGCAAATTATGGAGGAATTCCTCTCTATGATATCCTGTCGTTTATTGTCTGTTTACATTTTGATACTTTAAAAATAGTCTTATAGCAATTGAAATATTATATTTTAATCTAGGTTTCATTGAACTCGCTTTTTTCTATACTTTAATTTTTCACTAACCAATATAGGAAAATTGCAGTGCTTTCTTCGGCTGTTAAGCGTCATCTTAACTGCAAAAGAATTACCACCCGTTATCTTATTCCGGTGTAAAAAAAATCCCTAAACAAATCCCTTAACTTGAGAACGCCTCGGGGAAAGGTGGAGTTGTCAGAGGACCATCATCAACGAGGCCATCGTTTCTACAGGGTGCAAACTCCCTGCCCCGAGGACAAGATTTAACATGTCCAGTATATCGAAAGGGGTCGTCATAGTGGCGTTTAACTCCTCTGTATCCCGCAGACGAGAAATATAGAGCATAAAATGGGTTGCCATTTGTACCACTCATCTTGCGTTTTTTTTTCCTTCTGCACTATCGTTTGATAGCGAAAGTATCCTGGAATTGATGGAACGATTTGATTAGATGAAGTGTTGACGCATTTTGTTGAAAGCGAAAATGAAACGGAAGTGATAAAGCGATTTATTGCGAATGCAAATGGGAGGGAATCGAAAAGAATAGCTGTGATAAGAAAAGAACATTACGTTCCTTAAGACGAATTTGTTTTAAATGACTGGTTCTGATATCCTTGTAAGAAATGGATTCGCGTAAAAAAATAAATAGATAAAATAATAATGAAAAACCGAAGCCAATTGCTTATTGATTTATTTTTTATTATTGAATGGTATATTAGAAAGATACTGATGCAAAAATGTTTTTAAGCGTATTCATACTCATTTTCTGCTTTAGAGAAAAGGTGGTTCAGATTTTAAACTATCCTACAACTATAACAGCATCTTCCATTGTATAATGATGACAAAAAAAAATCAAAATATTTGATGTGTTAGAAAAAAAAGACAGAAAAAAAATGCCAAAGAAGAATATGGAAAATATCAAAAAATACAAATAATTTACTATTAATAGAAACTCAGGATTTCAGTGGATATCAGTAAATACTAGTTAAACTCTTTGAAAAGTACTACTCCCGTATTAACAACTAAATGGAAATAAATTTATATTCATCTTTGCTAAAAAAATTTTAGAGTTGTAAATTTATATAGAAGTAGAAAATTTTAGATAATAATAATGACAAATTTATAATAACAAATAATAATAAATTTATATAAGTCACCTCTTAAGAAACTCAACAAAAGAATAAATTTATCCTAGTATCTTTTATGCAATTTAATAAAGCAATAGATTTATATAAATCTCATTGAATTCTAGAAAATAGAAAATTTTATTAGTTTCTTAAGCGAAATTTTTGTGAAATAATAAATTTATATTATGAGGTTCTTATAGAAAACTATATATTGATATTAATTTCTTTAAAAAAAATTCATGTAATTTCAAATTTAAATGAATCAATTCTTCAGACATTCTAGAATCGGTATCGGTTTCTTTTTTAAAAAAAAAAAATCTTGGATGAAAATCCGAAAAAAAAGGTTGATTATTTAGGGTTCCATAACAGAAAAAATTGGAAACCAATGATCTATACACTATTTATGTAATTTTTGGGACTTATCTCATTCATGTACTCAAAAAACTACCAGTAATAGTTAACGAAGTGTTACTCAGAATAAGATATCAGATTCGCTAGTGGTGTTTTCAAGGCTGATAAATAAGAATCAAATAAAAATGTCGCCAGGGTCACGCAATATTACGGGCAGTTGATCCTTGAAAATTCTTCTACACCGGAAATGATCGGTAAATCCTTCCTTGATTCACCGTAATCATCAAACAATTCTTAATAGGATAAGAAACATTACGAATGATTCGAGTGAGGAAATGAAAAAGATAAGCATGTTGGATGATGAAGTATGACTTCAAAGCTTTAAAGGTGGTAATTGTTTTAAGACATAAAGGATAGCTTATTAGATAAAAATATTTCAATTAGAAAGAAAAAAACATAGATGAAACAATTTGACATCGTTTTGAAACTGATTTTAAGACGACATAGAGTCGTGGTGGCTCGCCTCCCAACGAGGTGACCCAGTCTGGAATATCAGCAATGGTTGGTAGATATGAATTCTGCCCTAGCCTCTCTTCCATTACTGAGCTGACGTAAAATATCCCCAGTGGTAGAAGGATCATGAGTTAGAGTCCTCTTGCTGTCAGATTAACCGTGGGAGGGTTTCCTCTCCATGTAACGCAAATGCGGGTTAGTTTCATCAAGATGACAAATTTTCTCCTAATACTTGATACAGGAATTCCCTTGTCTTCTGGATTGGATTCAAAATTACAAGGCTGCGGAGTTGAACGTTAGTGGTCGTAAACCCAAAAAATTGGGTCAGCTGTTTAAAGACGGCGTTGTTAAATTTGAATTTCTACCCAAGATTCCAACAATGTGCTGCAATTAATGATTTCTCGTATTCTTAATAAGGGACATATCTGCTGGGTTCCTTAAGTTTAAATTTTAAAACTCGTCTTATTTGTCCGATGTTGCCAAACTCTGACGGAATGTGTAAATGCTCCAGCGATTATCGAAGAGAAAGAGGTATATACTCTCTCTATTCGGCATCTATGCCCAAGAATTCGGCACATATAAGTCACACTCGTTTATAGCGCGGACCCATTCATACATCCATTTATTCATCAGCGGATCACTATTTTGACCTGAATCAGAGAACGAGTAATCTCCAATTCAGTACCCCCAGAAGTTTTGATTTGTTCTGGGAACACGGGGGGCTTTGTGACACGACAGATTCAACGTGCACCAGTCACCATTTACCACATGGAGAATCTTCGGTCGGCTAGATTCGAACTCCTGTTCTCACGAACGTGAATCCAACTCCCTGCCAACCGAGCTATTTATAAAAGATAATTGCTATGAATGAATAAAATTAGGAATTATGAAAAATTTGCGTAAATTTGTATTTATAGTGTTGTTCTTTTTTCAATTAATACATAAAGACAAGTAATATCTATTAGTAGTATGTTCCACATGTGTGTCAATATAAGCAAAACAAAAGTTAATAATCAGAATATGCTTTTGAGTTTTTTTTTCTTCTTAAATTGCAGACAATGCGAGTAATTCTCCTTACACATATTCAGGGATGAAGGTAATTCTCTCTTTGAATGCATAACATTTTAATGGAGGCAAGAACACTAATAAGGTTTAAACACCTAACAAAATCTTTCCTAATTGCTACGAACAAAGAGCAAGAACTGACATACAAAACTCTTTTTTTTCGAGACACAAAAATGGAGCCGCCTCGATTTTAACACCCAGCCCTTTCCATATCGCAATCTCCCTCTTACTATGTCCAGCAACTCAAATTGGCCCCAAAATTCTTCATTCGAAATACCCCACCCATCCAAAACCCATCGGAAGTGGATGCAGATTTAAAAAAAAGGAGTATTTTGCAACTCATAAGCAAAGACAATGGCTACCGCCCAAAACTCTGAAAAACGAAGACAAAAAAGAATCCAAGAACGTGCTTTGTTAATAGTCGCTAATTGTCCGGCTCTGTTGTTGCCAAACTGAGTTTTATAATACATCCTGTGCGTGTGTAACACACTAGTAATTGGCATTAGTCATAGCGCACCCGTTGCAGACGATAAAATAAATAACTATAAGTGAAACAATCGGACAATACTTGACCAATTAAGGATTCTGTACGTACGACCACCCCATCTCTATACAATAAGATGGTGGCACAGCGCGTGGTGATACGAGGTAGGGAAAAATTTTCGTAAGGCATCAAAATTACGATGCTATTTCAAGATGGCACGTAAGAGGAAGCTAATCAAGCATAATGGCACTTTTATTTTTGTTGTAAATTCGCCCTAACGAAGGCGGTGGCGTTTTATTTATTAGTTTTTTTTTATTTATCCTCGTTTTTCATTGTGTTCCACTCGATAAATCTTTGTTCGATCTCATCTTTATCATGTTCGGGGATTTCGCTGTCGTGTTTTACGAATCAAAACAAGTTTGAGCATGCAATTAGTTGGAGTCGTGTGTTTCTTTTCTACTACTATGTGCTGAGCTGCAAATAGCATACAGGACTACTGATCTAAAGAATGACGTGTTTCTTTTTTTCGTCTTCATGAGTCATGCTTTACTGGACAAGGGAGACTTTTTTTTTGAAAATATATATATATATATTCGATGATTTATGCACTATTTGTTTGATTGCATTTTCAAAATAAAATTGAATAACGTATAAGTTAAAGACTCGAATTGCGCCACTATTGTAGAAATTTCTATTGTAGTACTACTCCGAAAATGTCAGCATTTTTACAATGCTAACATAGGAATACGAAAATGCAGAATATTACTGTGATGCCGGTGCAAAACTTAGGAAGGCGCTGTACGACGGGAGATTTTTTTCATGTCAAATACTGATTTACCCCAATTAGTATTTTAGAATTTAAAGTTAAGAGAAAAGTGAGATTGGGAAAAACATAAGTCTCTAATGCTGAAGAAGAAAATGTTTTCAAAATATTAAAATGCAAGCAAATTATTGCAGGCTACTTTCCCCGCTGCGTAATCTTAACTAATCTTGATATAATTTAGTTGCATTTTGAAAATATTTTTTCCCCAATACCCACCCAATTGACACTCGTCATTTAGTTCTTAGTAAAGCAGGTTGTCCACATTTTCAGGAGCATCATAATAGGTGGGTCAACGTTGCTCCCTCAGTAAGGAGAGATAATTCAGAGCATGAAAGAACATCCATGCCTCGTCCGGGATTCGAACCCAGGACCTTTCCGATGTGAGGTCAGTTCCCTGATTACTTACACTGTCCGATCGGCGCAGTTTGAAAACATTTTATCAGCATCTGAGACTTCATGGCTCACTCTAGGTTTTGCCAAACTCAGTTTTGTTACGACAAATTAAGTTATAAAATATAAATTACTCCCTCTAAAATGTTCATTTCTCCCATGAACTCTTAAGAGGTAGAGTTAAAATAAAAGTTAAATAAAATAATTGAAATAGAAATTATATATATTATAATAATTAAATAATAATTAGATAAAAAATAATAGTTATAAAAATTAAATTGTATTATTACAGTGGATATTCAAATAATTGCACTGAGCAATAACTACTCTAATAATTTAAACATTTACACTCTGCATTACGGAAGTGCATGCAGAGTACAATTGTTTAAATTTACGCTGATCATACTACGAAAACTTTGCTTATTAATGATAATATTAGTTAATATAGTACACTATACTAACTCTACAACGAACAATTTGCTTTTCAGTTTTCATATTTTGTAATCTAGCAATCTTGTTAAGAAAATATTTTAAATCATTCTTGAAAAATTTACCGTTCACGTAAGTTCATTTGAATTCGCAACTCGCTTTATAGATTTTGTTTTATATTTTATTCTGTTTTTTTCTTCATGTTTCATTTTCTGTTTTTAAGTGATGTTTTTACTTAATGTGTCGTATTTTATTTGTTGTAAATGTTTTGCAAAATTTTTTTGAGTGCTCCTCACACTATTGTATTGATATATTTTGCTTTGGCTATATTGATACAATATTAGAAAGCACTCTCTCTCTCTCTCTCTCTCTCTCTCTATATATATATATATATATATATATATATATATCCCAGTTTCGTGATGCTTCCGCGGTCAATGTAATACGAGGAGTAGATACAGGCTGGAATAAGGAAGTTTTTTAATCCAACGCAACATACAACAAGTTAGGCATCTCTATCTTCCTTTTTTATTTTAAATGAACAAGAGTACACCTTAATTAGCCAATTAAAGAGAGCTTCAAGCATAGTGACACATCCATCCATATCAAATGGAACTCGATTTCGCTTTCTTCTTTTGTTTGTTTACTTCTTAGTTACTCTCTCTTTTTTTGTGAAGTGTTTTGTTCTTCATTTCCTCTCTCGCATATTCCAGGTGGAATATTATTATACATTTATTTTATTATAATATCTTACTTTAGTGGCCTAGCATCTTGACTCAGTTTCGGACTCTTGATTGTCACGCTCTGTTTGTTGGACGCCCTTAGTTCCGCCTCGCCAAGGATCAGGGTTACTAGGTAGAAGGTGACAACTGTCGCCAAGCGCGCCACGGCTTCCGTTAAGATATCCCAGGTTGGAATTACTATTAAAATAACACGTGTTTCTTACACGATTAATTCTTGGTTTTTTATGTATGCCTCTCTAAATTGCTCGGAGGATTTGACGAAAAAGTGTAATGGATTTGATGGTGAATAGATAGTGGAAGATTAATAGGAATGATGTCGGATATCAATAATAGCGGAAATACAGTTTTATAGAATGAAAAATGAATAGGGTGATTTGGAATAGTTTCAAATATGTATATTTTATCAGAAATATCTAGAATCAAAAGTTTAGTTGGAAAAAAAAACACGTTAAATATTTTTTTAAGGTATTTGGGAGAAAAAAACAGCAATTTGAATGTGTAGAAACAGAAAAAAGTTTTAAACTGCTTAATTCCTAAACTGTACTTTGTTTAATTCTAGGTTCCATCACCTTTTTGCGATGTAATTAATTCTTACAAAAACTTTCAAACGGTTCAAGCCGATGAAACACCAAAAATTCTTGCAATCGTATTTTATAAAGATATTTATTTTTATTCATACATACCCCACTTCTACTTAAATTCAACGCTAAAATGTTTGATACATTTTGCATTTTATTTAAATTTTGTAACCTGGCCAAACTACATGTATTCTATTAAATGCGTTAAAAAACACACACATAACGCTGAAAGTTTTATAACTTAATATTTTGTTGATTCGAAACCTAAAAATTTAATTGTAATATTTGCAATGATTTTAGCAAAGTTTTCTTTGCATGTGCATCTATATCGTTTTAAGTATTTTTTAACTAAGCCTTCATAGATATTTAATTATAATTCTAAATATATACTATTCATGTATAGTATGCACATGTATTTATGTATATGTATATACCTTGGCGAACAATGAGCACCCTAAGTATGGTATGTACGTGTACGTATGTATATACTATGTATGATTATGTATTTAGATTTTCTATTCTACAGTTTCTTTGTAAATATCAAATCAAAAAATTCTATCACAAAATAAATTGTAATCACCTCCAAGATATACATATGAAAAAAGAATAATTGAGACTTAAAATCGATTTAAAAAAAATATTTATTTAAATTTTTAGACTGACGCCACAAAAAAATTCTCCAAAAAAGTGATAAGGAAAGAAATATTGCAGCCTAGAACTGAAACAAACGATTAGCTTATAAACAAATTCTACGTCTTGTTTCATTTCTTTGGCTATGGTTGGCTTGATATCTAATAGTTTGGCGATACACGAAAATCCATCCTTTTATCGCTAGACTAAATGTTCTTTCTAAAAAAAGAAAAGGAAAAGAACGAAATGAAAAGACTATTTTTATTGTATCCTCTAATTATTTGCTACTATAAAATACAAAAGGATGATAGATTTCGATTCTTAATAGGCATTGCATTCAGATTTCTATTCATAGATTTTTTTTTGTGGCGATGAATGGAATTATTAATTAGATATTTAACGATTTATTTTTAAATAGCTCTATTAAGAGCATTTGGTTTATTTATTTCATGCAGACGGTTAATGTAAATCTTGTATTGTTTTTTTTATGCTTTAATTTTATCAAAATTTTTTAATTTTAAATTTCACTACATCATCGTGAAAAAATAGCTAAATTTCGCCTAGTTCATTTTTCTTTTAAATCTTGTGACTCATCTAACTATATTATTTAACTATGTAAAAAGTAACAAAGCTTTTCCAGTTATTATATGATCAGAACATTCTAAACCAAATTTAAGTTAAATATATAAATGAGATATTTAAAACAAAATGAAATAAAATTTAGAGATAAGCATTTATAAATATGATATACGATAACTTTGCATTTTAAATAAACAAATAGGCTTTAACTGAGCTATTTTCAATCCAAAAAAAAATGAAGATTTTTGTCATTCATTATAGACATTGAATTCATATTTTTAGATTTTTGGAAGTGTATAGAAATCTTGTTTGGGTAATAACATAATAAAATTGATTATAGAAAAAGTACTACCAGTCCTGTTTTCCAGGGTGATAATGTAGTAGTTAGAGTGAAATTTTCGAAAAAGTGTATTATGGTGATTAAATATTGGACATGATGGTGATTAATAAACATATAATAACGGATTTAAGCAAAAAAATATTACTTGAAGAGCTTTGTGGAAGAAATATTTAGTGACTTGTTTGCAGAAAATTAAGACTTCAGGGGAAAAGATAAAATTTAAGTCTTATTAAATTATTATAACGTTTTTTTTAAATTTAACCAAGACTTTGCATTCAGCGAATTTCAGTGAGTGAAGTTACTGATCCGTAATCTTAGAAGTTTAGTGGACGAAATTTCTAAGCGCATTTAGCAAGAAACAATTGATGAGTAACATAAGGAAGCCTCTTTTTTGGCAGCAAATCAAAGCACCAATAGTTCCTAGTAAATGAAAGTACTAAATAATAAGAACTGTTTCATTGGAGTAGAAGAAAATTTCGTATGCATTTGACAACAAACAGTTGATGAGTAACTTTAAAACGCTTGAATTTTTGGCAACAAATTACTGCCAAATGATGCCAAAGTGGCAGCGTTATTCCGCAGATTGTAGTGAAGCAAGGTACCAGGTAGCAGTTTTGTGTTCTTGAAGTAAAAGAAAATTTCATAAGCATTTAACAACAGACAATTGACGAGCAACAGTAAAGGCCTTTCCTTTGGCAGCAAATTTACTGCCAAATGATGTCAAGAGTGCCAGCGTTATTCGACAGATTTTAATGAATGAATATTTTTATTTATTAAACAAATGCCAGCCATTGACTATTAGGTAATTAGGCTTCTAGCTCTCCAGTATTTCTTAACAATACTGTCAAAGTCTAGTGAATGAAGATACTAAGTGACAATCTTCGAGTATTTTTGGGGTAGTTTAAAATTCCAAGAACATTGGATGGCTAACAATCAGCTAGTAACTTAAAGTCTCTCTCTGAAAGCAAATTTTGCAGGAATGCGCGAGCTATAGCACAGATCTTAGTGGATGAAAGTTTCAATATTTTGGAATGATTTCGAATTGGAAGAAAATTTTAAGTGCATTTGGTGACAAACAGCCGATGAGTATCCTTCGAAAGTTTCTCTTAGGTAGTATAAGAATATTTTATGAGAGTTGGGAATTTATAGATTTCGCCAATTGGAAACGCATAAACTTTAAGGTTGTTCTTCGAAAGTTCTGTTGTCGCATGAAATTATACTTCTTAGCGAATAACATGCTGTTTTCGTAACCGTTGTGAGTTAGTAACAATTATTCATAACTGTTAGGTCAAGTTCACCCTATCTTTAGCTAGAGAGAATTCTGTGATAATTCTGAAAATGGCTAAAAACATAGAGAAAAACCACAGTTTTGAGAAAAGTGAAATCGTGTGTAGTCTTATTTTTTAATATTAAAAAACTTACTTTCAATGCAGCATTATCTGGGATCATAAAAATTTCCAAAAATTAGCAAAGACATTGCATTTGATAGTTTTCATCTAGGTGAAAAAATGTCACCAAATTGGTGATTTTAGAAGAAAGTTTAATAACTTTTAAAATATTTAAGTTATTTGTCCGTTCTAAAGCTCAGATAATTCTTCACGACAAGATGTCATGCATAGTTTAAAATTATAGCTTTGCTTCAAGCACTTACACTGTGGTTTTTTTTTCCCTTGGCGAAAGTGCTCTGAAAAACCATGTTAAAACTAATTTACTCAAATTCACTAAAATGTCACTTCAAACTTTCATTCTCTCAGGTTTTCGTTTGTTTTCAATCTTACTACGAAAATGAAAAGAAAAAAAAAAGACTACAATACCCCATGGTCATTTGCGTAAAAAAAAGGACTAATCACATTTAAACAATTTTCTTTCTGCCACAAAAAAAAGAACTATTTTCCGGAAAAGCGAGAGCGTTCTGTTGATGGATTTCAATTGTTCCGGTTGATCGATTAAACAGGGCGTCCTTCGTACCTCGCTGCTTACAGATTAGTAGGGGCATAGTGCTCTGTGGACATCTATTGCATATTGAGTTGATCATTAAGCGATCAGTTCAGCCATAGCGATACTCAGCACAGATAAAAAGATGTTTATTTATGCATTTTTTTCTTTCTTTTAAGAGAATACTTTCGCTTTCAATTTGTCATTGCTTTCATTTTGTCTCAATTTCGCTTTCAATTTGTCGTTTTACCCATTTCCAAAAAAATCGATTGCAAGCATTTTTTTAATGGGGGGCATTAGGGTTCTTGTGGGGACGTGTTTTTACTGTTTTAGAATAGATAATTTATCCAAGGATCGGAATTAACGATGATAGTTTTCTGAGATCACCGACACACAATTATCAATGGTCTTCCGGACCAGCAATTGATGTAAAGAGATATTATATTATTTTGATTTTTCGGTTTCCTGTTTTGTTCTATGCTTTTCTCATTTTTTTTCCCAATTGCAACCCGATTCAGGCCCTCGCCAATTCAGGTATCAGTGGGGCAAATTTATTGCTCACTCTCTCAGGGGCAGCATATTAGGTGGTTCAACGGTGCTCCCACAGTAAGGACAGACAGTACAGAGAATGAAAGAGCATCCATGCCTTGTCCGGGATTTGAACCCAGGACCTTTCTTTTGATGTTTTTTCATAAAATAGCATATTTCTTCCTACTTGTTGCGTTACATAGTCTAAGTATTGTAATTTTTTTAATTTAAATTCATTTAAAAAGAAAATCTAATAGAGACAGGTAAACAGAGCAGTAAAATAAACAGGGACTAGTAATATCTTTAATGTGTAAAGTCACTAAATTTTCTTTATTTTTACCCATGAATTTATGTGCTGGATGTTTAAGAGATAATGCTATTTAAAATTTCAATATACATAAATTCAAAAGTTTGCCCCTTCTTTTGGAAATTTCAACTTAATTAATTTTAAAATTCGCATTAATTCAAATTAATTTTTGACACCATTAGTTTATTTTAAAATGCGCATTTAAAATATTTTTTGAAATTAGCCTATAGAAGTGATTAGCAAATATGAATCTAAAAATATTTTCGTAACATTGCGTGGAATTCCGCAAAAAGTATGATAAAAAAACACTTCCCATTGTAAAAAACACTTTCTACTTAAAAAATGACTTCTAGTTTTAAAAATGCATTGAAACATTTAAATAAATAATTTATTCACATATAGTAAAATGCTTTTATTTCAGCTTTTGAAAATTATGATAATTGATTTTCTCATCAAAAATTATAGATTTAAATATGCTTTTTATTTACTTACAATTTAGTGTTTTGCTGATTCAGTGTTTTGCTTCTTTTTTTTCTCATTTCCCTCATTTATTCAATCACATAATTCATTTCATCATTTACTCATGCATTCATTTAATTCTTTACACATGCTTTAATTTAATCCCTTACTCATACATTCATTTAATCCCTTACTCATTAGTTCATTTAATCATTTACTCATACATTCAATTAATACCTTACTCATACATTCGCTCAATTAGTTACTTATCCATTCATTTAATAACATATTCTTTAATTTATTCTTTACGTTCCTTATTCGCTGAAATTGCAAGAATAATCATGCATTTTTATAACGAACATTCATCATCATCAAAATTTATAATCACGCCCATTTCATTTGCAGTAAATTTTGAATTTTTCGAATTTATTTTAAAAACAAGCATAAATTATGACTAGTCTTTGATATTTCTTCCGAAATCGTGGTTAAAAAGTCGTAAGGGGAAGTTTTAAAATTGAAATTTAAGTATGACAACTGAAGAAACGGTAACCTCTGTTACGTAACAACAATTTCTTTCTTTAGGTTTGACTTAAACCGCTTTGATTCGAAGTGCTCGCACCAGAGGTTGCAAAGGTTAAAAACAATGATTTAGAAATGCTCGCTTTCAAAGAGAGAAGGTGATTGTTTACTCAAAGATGAGACCCAGTTCGGTCGTTTTAACTTAACCTTGCAGTGTCCGGGAAGGTATGTAATTAAAAACAATTTAGAATCTTGAAAAAGGAAAATGGCGGTTGAGCAATTTTAGTTGCAATTGTTGAAAAAAATAAATTGCATTTGAATAATAACTTAAAAGGTACTGAAGGTGAAGGTTGAGATCATTGAGAACATCTTGTAATATCTTCAGTAGAGCTGAACGATATAAGGATTTTAATATCGCGTTGTATCGTTCACAAATAGTGATATTTCACGATATATCGCGATAGTCCTCCAATTTAATTCATTTACATTAATTTTACATTGGTCAATATTTTATTTATCCGAAATAAAAACCCCCCAAAAATTGCATTTGAATAATAACTTAAGAAGTACTGAAGGTGAAGGATGAATAAAAACTTAATAACTTAGGAAGTACTGAAGGTGAAGGATGATATCACTGATAATATCAAGTTGTATGTAATATCATCAGTAGAGCTGAATGGTATGAGAATTTTATTATCGAGCTAAGCTGTTTGATAAAATAACAATATTTTATGATTTTTATTTTATTTTATTTTACTTTTTTTGGATTTATTTATTCAAAATAAGACCAGAAATGAATTGCATTTGAATAATTACTTAAAAATTACTGAAGGCGAAGGATGAAATCACTGATAATATCGAGTATTATATATAGTATCATCAGTAGAGCTGAATGTTATCAGAATTTCAATATCGCATAATACCGTTGGGAAATAAAGATCTTTAATGATTTAATATGATATTTTTCCCATTTAACAAATTTGCACTATTTCAAAATTTGCATTTATATGCAAAAATTTGCATTATTTGCATAAAAAAATAAATTAATTAATTAAACAATTTTAGAACACAATTACGTGTAATTGAATGAACAATAAGTAATCAAAATCTGTGATCTTAAGTAATTCGGATTACTTATAATGCAATGAAATACAAATAATAAATATTGATAGAATTAGATAGAACTATAAATAATTACAGTCTATCAGAATTATAAATAATTAAAATTTATTGTTATTGCATATAGTAACCTATTTAAATATTTTATTGAAACTGAATTGCGAATAATATAAATCTATAATTACGAGTAACCATGATTGCTTGGAATCATATAATCGAAATCTATAATTTCAAGAAATCAAGTTTATAAGAAATCACGAGAACCTGCAATCTGATTTGATTGAATTACTTGTAAACGTAGTATCTAGTCGAAGTTAAGAACAGTGCAGAAGTCTAAAAAAAATATTAGAAAGCAAACAATTTAAAATATTTAAGAAACACAGCTTTTGCTACCGAAACAATTACTGTGACTTCCATCTTTAAGGACACAAAACAATTTTCAATTAAAAGATCCTAATATTGTTTATTCTTAAATATAGTATATTCTAGATTTGTAAATTTTCTAATCAACTTTTCGTACACATCGGTAAAGGGCAACACCTACAAATTGAACTCATTTAGATAAAGAAAAAAGAGGAAATTTTTGTCTTCCAAACAGTTTCTCTGGGAAAGAAATAAGAATAAAAAGAAATACACACTAAGATATCGTTATACTTATTTTACGTTAATTTATATCATATGAAATCTGAAGTATTTAGCTTTTTTTCGACCTCAATTCGATTTCATTCAATTATTGATTTTAATAAGATAAGTTCCGATATGATTATCTATTTGTAAAGTGGTTAACGTTCGTTGTAGTTTTCTTCATTGGTAATAGCAATGGGGAAAAATATGCGGTAAATTGCTTCAAACACGCCTCCTTACGACAATTTTAAGTTATGCCTGTTAAAAGGTTTTTATTAAAATAAATTAAACGCTTTGAGTCAAACACGTGACGTTCCTTTGTCTCCTTCGCGATATATTAAAGCATTGTTAATTTATTTAAATCACGTGCTATAAATCTATGAGTATAGGAATTGTAAACATGTGTTATTTCATAGATTTATCTATCAGGAACCTATCATGCTGCTTACGCAAATTAATAGATGTGTATAATCACACAATTGTTGCACTCGTTATGAGAATTAATATAATTATATATGAATTTTATGTCCTACAAATATGAAAAAAAAACAATTAGTTGAATTATTTTTATATTTCACGAGTAATCTATAAATGTTATTTTTAAATGTTTAAATAAATTAAAGGGAGTGCTTCTCCACTTTGGGTGATACATGTTCATTGATTATTGGCTCATTGATTGACAAATTTTAATATTTCAAGAGTAATCTATAATTGTTATTTTTAAATGCTTAAATAAATTAAAGAGAACACTTTTCCATAGGGGTGATATATGCTCATTGATTATTGACTTGGCTCATTGATTGACTATTTATTATATTTCACAGCTAAGCTATGAATGATATTTTTAAATGTTTAAATAAACTAAAGGGAGCGCTTTTCATTCGGGGTGATATAGGTTCATTAATTGACTTGGACCATGAACTCCTCTACTGAAAATATGAGATTTATAACAAATAAAAAATATTTTTATAAGTAAAATTGCCAATTATGATTATCTGAAAACGTTATAAGTCTCATTAATCGCAAGTTAGAGTATACTAATTACTATTTATTACACATTTATTACTATCGGAACTTATGTACATTCAAACAGAAAAAAAAAATTTACTTTCGCAAGTATGTTTTTTGGTGTTTCATAGTTCCTAAACATATAATTCAAGTACCTGATGCGTTATTTTTTTTTTAATTTGCGCTATTACTTTTAGAGGTGCAAAAAAATTGTAGGAACTGTTTTTTTTTCATCTTATTATTGTTCACCCTTATATGTTCTCAGAATCAACTCAATGCTTTAAGATATGGTTTTTCTTAGTTAAATAAGATTCACAGACATTTCAAAATGTTTTTCGCCAACATTTCAAATCATTTTCTAGGTTTCCCCTTTAGGAATATTTGAAAATTTTTTCGCTTTATACATTTGAAGATAGTTGTTCTTCGTATCCATTCGAATATATTTTCTCGTTGTAAATATTTGAAAATACACTGCTGGACAATTGCTAAGGACGGATAACACTATCATCTATAGCAACCACAAAATGAAAGGAAGCAAAATGTGGAAAATTAGAATAAGTGCGGGATATAGTAAGAAGGGGTATGCGTATGTAAATTTTTTTCCACGTTTGTTCATCACGTGAGAGCGCTGATAAGAGCTTTAAAGGTCTTGACGCGTTGTGGAGAGTTGTTGCTTCAAGTCAAATTTTTACAGGAAAGATTTAGTTGACGAACTTGAAATTTTCGGCATGTCTTCCCGATATCACTTAGATGATTTTAAGCGTGGCCGAATTATTGGAAAGATCGAAGAAGGGCGAAAAATAAGTGACGTTGCCAAGAAGTTCGACATCGCTGACGGTGGTGTTTAACGGGTGTGAAAATCTTTTAAAACTACTGGAATGTGTAGTAGGCGGCAAGAGGAAGGTCGTGTTAGAAGTACGACGCCTGCTGAAGACAGATACATCGTCCTATCAGTAAAAAGAAACAGGCACACCACAGCTCAGCAGGTGGCAAATCAGTTTCTTGCTACCACAGGAAAGCAGATCTCCCGAAAAACTGTTGCCAGACGTTTGAGGGGAGGAGGACTATACACCCGCAGACCTGTTGTGTGCGTCCCATTGACCAGACAGCACCGTACTGCACGTTTGCAATGGTGTTGTGAGCATCACAATTGGACTGAACAGGACTGGGCATGCGTACTCTTTTCAGATGAGAGTAGGTTCAGTCTGTCATCAAATTGTAGACGCCAACTGATCTGGCGCGAGAGTGGTACTGGTTATCGTCCAGAAAATATTCAGGAAAGGGACCGATATCCGACATGCAGTGTCATGGTGTGGGCCGGCATCATGATCAATGGCCGCACGCGCCTACATGTGGTTGCGAATGGGACTATGACGGGCCAACGATACTTTGATGAAGTTCTACTTCCTCATGTTCGTCTTTTCCGTGGTGCTGTCGGTGATAAATTTGTTTTTATGGGCGACAACGCAACATGTCATCGAAACTCGCTGTTCAGAATTGTTTAGACAGCGAGGGTATTCAGCGCCTCGTATGGCCATCACGTTCTCCAGATCTAAACCCCATTGAAAATGTTTGAGATGCTTTGGGGAGGCAACTTGCTGGTCGAAACTATCCTCCGACAAACAAGAACACCATCATCCGTGCACTGACAGAGGAATGGGATAAATTGCCTCAACAGCTGCTGGATAATATTGTGCAAAGTATGATACGACCTGTAGAATGTTGCATCACACTCCACGGTGGACATATCCCGTACTGATACCTTTCTTCAAGTTGTCTGCTGACATTTAAATGCATTGTTCCATTATTCCGTACGCAGCATCAAATGAACATTTTTTTTCTTTCAGATGTTTCATAGCTTTTGTACTTTCCAGAACAATGAATATTCTTTATTCTAATGTCTGAACAGTGTGGCAACTATATTTTATCCTACTAGGTCACATGTCTCGCTTAATGTTATGCTACATTGCAATTTGTGATCCGTCCTTAGCAATTGTCCAGCAGTGTATTTCTTTTTCGTAAACATTTGAAAATATTTCTTCTTTTCAAATATTTGAAAATATTTCCTGCACATAAGCAATTTAAAAGATATCTTCTTCGTAAACATTTGAAAAGAGTCCTCCTTTACAAACACTTGAAAATATTTTCCCTTCATATGCATTTGAAAATATTTCTTGGTCATGAACATTTAAAAATATTTTCTCGTCGTAAACATTTAAAATTTTTCTTCTTCGAAAATATTTAACAATATTTTTTCTTCACAAATATTTGAAAATATTTCTTGCTCATTAGTGATTTAAAAGATTTCCTCTCCATAAACATTTGAAAAGAGTCCCTCTTCACAAACATTTGAAAACTTTTTCATTTCATATACATTTGAAAATGATATTTCTTCTTCGTAAACATTGAAAATATTTCTTCTTTGCAAATATTTGAAAATATTTTTTGTTCATAAACAATTTAAAAGATTTCCTCTTCGTAAACGCTTAAAAAAGAGTCCCCCTTTACAAACATTTGAAAATATTATTTCTTCTTTGTAAACATTTGAAAATATTTCTTGTTCATAAGCGATTTCCTCTTCGTAAAGGTAAAAAAATAGTCTCCCTTTATAATCATTTGGAAAATATTTTCAATTCATATATACTTAAAAATCTTTCTTCTTTGTGAATATTTGAAAATATTTTCTCGTCGTAACCATTTGAAAATATTTCGTCTTCGTAAACATTTCAAAATATTTCTATTACGTAAACATTTGAGATATATCCAGTTCGTAGCATCAAACATAATGCCCTTCGTATACATCAAAGCTCAAAGTTAACTTTACCAATTATACGCAGAGTTGTGTAAGAATGGTAAGTGCCAATGTTACATTTTAACAATAAGAAACAATATACTTAAAAAAAAGATGAATTAATGACGTATTTCAAAGACTTAGAAATAAAGGAGTGGCATCTTGTCACAGAAAGTCTAAGCCACCTAATCTCTCTCACGCAGATGTTTAAAAGCGCAAATCTTTTTTTTTTTCTTTAAACAATATAAAATTAACCTAACCTATCCTCATCTTAAAAGTTTTTGTCACAAAAATTCGTCATAGATTCTTAAGCGATTCTAATATATGATTAGTATCAACACAGAAAAAAAAAAGTTAATCAATTTGGGATGATCAGAGTTTAGGTCTCATCTTACATCGATGGTTGTCTTCTTAAAGAGGCACCCTGCGAGCAAGACCACCTACTTTGGATTCTTGTAATCATTGTGTAGAAAAATAGGTAATTGATTTTTTTTTATTCCACCTCAAAAGTTTGATTCTGAAACGCTATGAAAGATATTAGTTATGCATGGGATTTTCTAGGGGTTCATAATTCATGTTTTTTTTTTTTTTTTTTTTTGGTTAGTTATGTTTTTCACTTCAAAAGATCCGCCTAGACAATATGTATTCCTCCTCATCATATTGTGATTGATAGTGAATATAAATATAAAAGAGATATATTATTAATATGATTCTTGATGATTAAAGGCATCGGATTTTGAGCATTATTCTTTTAGCTGCATTTGAATGGCTCCAAAATTTATTTAATAAGTGTTAATAATACGATATTAAAATGTTGCACAACTTGGTACATTTTAACCTTTTGCTTTAACTTGTTATTTAATGATAAAAAAGCTATCCAAATTGGTAAATCTTAAAATTGATTTGTTTTCACGAAATTTATTTAATAAGTGCTAATACTTCGATATTAAAATGTTATACAACATGGTAAATTTTAACCTTTGCTTTAATTTGTTATTTAACCCTAGATTGCCCAAGAAGTAATTTCGACTGCTTTTTAATTTCAATTAGAAAAACAATGATGTATAATAATGACACAATTTTTCAGAATTTTGTGACTTTTTGTAAAACATATAATTTTTTTTATTGTTAATATTTACTAATAACTTGTTATATAGCTGTAAAAATATTTAAAAAAATATAAAAAATTTATTTAAAATTTTTTTTTTACAACTTAGTTATTCTTTCACAATCCAGTCTTTTTGACTGCTTTTAGAGAATATAGGTATATACTAAGTTTCAGTCTTTCTAGTGTTAATATTAAAAATGTTATTCAAATCGGTAAATCTTAAAATTGATTTGATTTTACAAAATTTATTTCATAAGTGCTAATAATACGATTTTAAAAATGTTATACAACTTGGTAAATTTTAGCCTTTGTTTTAATTTGTTATTTAATATTAAAAATGTTACTCAAATCGGTATATCTTAAGTTCGATTTATTTTTATTAAGAATTCGCTGCTATTACTTTTATGAAAGCAGTCAATCAAAGAGCCTAAACTCTAAAAGTGCATCATTTATAAAAATTTCAAATTTGTTTCTGGTATCGTTCTACAAAAATCTTAAAATCTTTAATGTTCATCATGAAGCCTAAAATTAAAATTGTTTGAAAACTCAAATGTACTATGAAAACATTATAATTTGTAGTTAGTACTTTGGAATGTTATGTAATAGGTTATTTTCGAATCGCATTTTCTTCACAGTTATTTTGTAATTGTTAATTATGAAATTTTTTGTTCGGAAAAATCCAATAAAATATAACTTTCATTATAGTTCCTTTAAGAATGTTACTATTGTATCTTTCAAAAAAGTACATAATGTAACAGCTAAATATAACCTGCTTAGTTTGATATAACAGTTACCATCGAATAATTCCGAAAATATAATAGTCTTTTTATGTTACTAATTTATGCAAATAACCGTAATTCATCCAATTTTCTTTGTTAAGCAAAAGTAACCATACAACAATTCTGAAAATTCGCCTATTTTATTATGTTAGCCCTAGTAACTGTTCTTTTAAATAACAATTATACTTCCCATAAAGCGTTTTTTTAATTATGCAAAAGTTATCTTAGAACAATTCCGAATATATATCTATTCCGAAAATATATCGATTTTATTGTGTTAGCCCTAATAACTGTTGTTTTAAATAACAATTATACTTCCAATGACGTTTTATTTACTAATTCAAAAAATATCTTATGATAATTCCGGAAATCTATCAATCTTATTACGCTAGCAGAAATAACCTTTGTTTCAAAGAACGACCATAATTTCATTTTTTATGATACAAAAGTTATCTTCGAACAATTCCGAAAATATATTCATAAAATTATTCTATCCAAAACAACTATTGTGTTATTTAACAACTATACTTCCAATGAGGTATCTTTAGAATGCAGAAGATTTTTAAAATCAAACAGAAGACAAAAAAGATATAATTGTTAAATTGAATAGTTAAAACATTTTTTTTGTAAAGCAACATTTATCAGCAATATTTTATTCTTTAAATAGATAAAACTGTTAAGTTGAATAACTAGAATATTTCTCCTAATGTTTGCTTTACAGATGCAACAGTTTGCTTTACAGATAGATAAAACTGTTAAATCGAATAACTAAAACAGCCCTTCTAAAAAATACTACATTTTTTTGCAATAGTTTTTTCTATTGATGGATAAAACTGTTAAGTTGAAGAATTAAAATATTTCTTCTATGAAGTATCTTAAATCAGCAGTTTATCATTCTACAGATTCAGCATCGAAATTATTAAAAAATGTGACCTATAAATAAATAAAAAATTGATATAAGCAGGGAGGTGCAGTTGATCTAAACGAATACTTTTGAATCTGACTTATGAAATGGATTAGGGATGGGCACACACCATCATAGACCTATTTTCTGATTATGAACCTGCCTATCAAAGGAAATTGAGAGAATCGATTATCATTCTTGTGCGCTGAAAAGAAATGATTGCATTTTTCATTCTTGCCAGCGCTTTGGATAACTAGACAATATAAACAAAATAAACCAACTGCGGAACGAAAAAAAAGGGTTCCTATATTTCTTGCTATTTTATGATCCTTAATTTTCCCTTTTAAAAGTGAATTTTAGGATTAGAAAACAAAATAAACCAATTGCAAAACTAAAAGACGGGTTCCTATATTTTTGTTGTTATTTTATGACCCATAGTTATAATTCTTAATTTTTCTTTTTGAAAGGGAATTTTAAGATAAGAAAACTAAATGAACCCTCTTCAAAACTAAAAGACTTGTGTCCTATGCTCTTTGTTATTCCATATTCCTTAATTTAATTTTTTTCCAGTACATTGGATGGTTAGAAAACTAAATAGACCATCGGCAAAACTCAAGGATTGTTTCCTATATTTTTCTATTTATGTTCCTTAATTTATTATTTTTTCATACAATTTTAGATTTATTTTGTTTCGGAATACTGTAAATTTTTTTAAAAGTTTTAAATATTGTCGAAAATCATTATTTCTTCAAAATATTTTGCATTGCGTATTAGCGAGGTTCAAAATAAAATTATATTATTATTTTTCTTATGTATTCTTTAAGCAGTAAAAAAAGTTAATAATGCCTTTTCCGAAAATGAATGCGCTGTTTTTTTTAAACATAATCATATGCTAGAAATTTACAATATTTATGTTTATGCCACTTTTTAATGTATTTTATTTATACACTCTTTTAATATTAAAACATATTCACTTACCATATATTGATTCTTATGTTATAAGCTCTTATGTTAGGATATAATTGTCATTCAATTGATTTTTTTTTATTACTAACTTAAAAAGTATATTTTTACCTGGAAATGTGTCAATTTTATTAAATAGCAATTAAATATTGTATATTAGTACTAAAGTAACAGTTAATTTGGTGTGATCTATCTAAGTTCATTAAACAGCAATTGAGTTGCATATTTTCAATAGATTAAAGGTTTTACTCGATTAAAAACTTCTTTCGCTTCAGAAATATATAAATAGAAAATGCCATATTTCAAGCCCCCCAAAACAAACTCTAATTTTCAAGACTTGCCAGACGGGAATGCAAGGAAATAAATGTGATTTGAAATGTAAAATGGGCTTGAAACCATGTTTACTTTTATTTCCTATTTATATATTTTTGAAGCGAATGAAGCTTTTAATCATTTAATATCCTACCTCTTCAGTTTTTTGGGATTATTTATTTAAGATTGAAAGTTCATTTCTATGTGGAAGTGTATCAAGTTCATCAAGGAATAATTCAATTGAACATTGTTAATAGATTAGCAGTTTTATTTTACCTGGAAGTGTATCAAGTGTGTCAAGTAGTAATTATTATAAAAAAGTAGTGCATTTCGATGTATAAGTGTATCAAGTAGTAATTTAAATTGTGTGTTCTTGTGATAGATCTACCTTGAAGTTGTCCGAGACATCGAAGCTGGTCAGGAGCTCCATTTAGCCTCTTACAACTTGTTGCTGGCCCACGAATCATCATCTCACAGAAATGGAAGTGTTGTTTCCCATGATGCAACAGGTCTGTGTCAATCAGCTTTTCCATTCGATATCAAAATTTTTATCTTGAAATTTTTTATTATAATATTGATATTGAATATTGATATTGAATATTGATATTGAATATTGATATTGAATATTGATATTGAATATTGATATTGAATATTGATATTGAATATTGATATTGAATATTGATATTGAATATTGATATTGAATATTGATACTGAATATTGATATTGAATATTGATATTGAATATTGATATTGAATATTGATATTGAATATTGATATTGAATATTGATATTGAATATTGATATTGAATATTGATATTGAATATTGATATTGAATATTGATATTGAATATTGATATTGAATATTGATATTGAATATTGATATTGAATATTGATATTGAATATTGATATTGAATATTGATATTGAATATTGATATTGAATATTGATATTGAATATTGATATTGAATATTGATATTGAATATTGATATTGAATGTTGATATTGAATGTTGATATTGAATATTGATATTGAATATTGATATTGAATATTGATATTGAATATTGATATTGAATATTGATATCGAATATTGATATCGAATATTGATATCGAATTGTTAATATTGAAATAATCTCGCATTAGGTATAATCACGCATTAGACATTATCTTGCCTTTGACATGATCTCGCTTAGGATATAACTTTCAACGCCTTAGGACTGGGACAATGACAGTTGATCTCGCATTAGACATAACTTCGCTTTTAATATAATCTAGCTTTAGACATAATATCTAACTAAACATATTTTCTCCTTGAACATATAATACATAAGATATAATTAAACTTTGGAAATTAACATGTGAGGGATATAATCTTGCCTTGGATAAAACTACGTGAAGAGCTTGAGTTTGATCATATATTCACTGTAGCATAATCATGCGTTGACATGTATGGAATGTAATCAACCTTTCGGCATTTCGTTTTCGATGCAATTCCAAGCTGAATATATTCACATTTAGGAAATCACTAAGCACTGGACATAATTGCGCATTGTACAAAATATCACTTTAGAGATTATCACATTAGGGAATAACCATGCGATGGACACAATTTGTGATGGGCATAATCTTACGTTGAATAAAATACGCTCTGAACCCCTGATATCGCGTTATTAAGTGGTATCTCAATAAGCAGTTTAAGTAGTTAGCTACTGAGTTATACTACTATGAGCTATAATACCAATAATATCTAATGTAATACTAATAGTGCTTAATATAGTACTAATATAATATTGATGTAATAATAATAGTAATTGTGCTAATAAAACTTAATATAGCACAATGATAGTTAATATAGTACAATAGTACATAACTATTAATACATTACAGTAGCTTAACTTAGTAGCTAACTAAGCAGCTTAACTTCTTTTAAATCGTGGGAAAAAAAATCATAGGAACGAAATTTCGCATCTTGGAAAAAGATTATAGCGATATTTTGTAGATCAGTCGGTAACTGACAAATTCATGAAGTTCTTTTGAGAGATAATTCACTAATGAATAAATAAATAATAATAATTTTAGCTATTATAAATTTGGCAAATCAAAATACAGATCACGCGAGTTAACTCTAAGATAATAATAACCCTCTGTGGTTATAAAATTGCTTGGATCTATTTACGTATTCTATATGTTTTGCGTGATGGCTACCCACCCACGCATGATAATTTATATTGCAACTTCGCATATTGGTGCACAGTTTTAAATGATAGTAAATGACTAAGTATCATTTTGTACGATCAATTCAGAGACATGAGTTACTTATTAATTTATTTTTTCTTAAAGATTACAACTTGAACAGCCAATTTTACATTTTTTAGGTATATAGTCTTCGTAATTGAGCAGATAAAAAATAAGACAGCTTTATAAATATGTCTATAGCATAAAATAGCAAAATAGGAAATTAAAATAAATACAAACAATAATTTTGACAAATAAAAATGAAAAAGATTATATTTCAATAAAAAAAATTAAATTTATCAATTTTGTAGCAACCTAAATTGGTTATAAATTTTGCAACTACACAAATAATTTAATAATTGATGTTTATGTTCTTTTGTTAAAAACTTGTATTCATATTATAAAGCAACACTTTTTACAAAAATAAAGAAATAAAAAAAATCAAATGTGAAAATAAAGATTTCTTATAATTAAAATAATTATTTTTGAAGTTTCGAAAAAAGGTTAACTTTCTGACAATACAAATAAGATAATTACCTGTAATTTGCGAAAGTAACTGATAATTGAGAGTGATTACCTCCTATAAATATTCACATGATGATAAATATATTTAAAAAAAAATTAACGGGAAAGTTTAGGTGTAAAAACAAATAAGTATTTTGCCAAATGAAACTGGAAATTTTTTTTTAATGCTAGACGAATTTTTTTCATATTTTTTAGAAAAATAAAAGGAACTTTTTTAAAAACACAAATAATAAACAATATTACAATGCTTCTTATTTATTTCCCAGCAATCCTTACAATATACCCATACAACTATACCTTCACTAAAACGTGAAATAAGTCAAATCTGTACAAAGAAACGCTTTAAAGTAAAACTATTGAGTAAATTCCTGCATTTAGGCATCCCTGAATTTCCTATAGATTTTCAGAGCGATTTCAAAGCTTTACTTTAAATGCATTCAATACATTACTTAACCTAATTTTTTTTCTGTTTTTAATTCTATATTCAGTTCTATGTTCGAAATAAAACCGTGAAGTCTTTTAGTAAGTACACATTGATGCTTAAACTTCACGCCTTTTTGTAGAGAAAACGTTTAGGATTTTGTTCCATCGAATAGAAAAGAACAATTTCTAAAGAGAAGTTCTCCATTAAAGCAATTGAGAATCGTTTGGATGTGTTTTCAATTCGAAACTTTTTTTTCCTTTTAAAGATTTCCTGAAAATTGGTCTTTCGCCTTCTTTTTTTTTAATTAGTACTTTCTTAATTATTATGCTCTTTGTTATGATGTGCTCTAATACTTAAAATAAATAGCTTTAGTACTAAACTTTTTTTTTTACGTTGATGTTTTTAGAGCAGTTTTAAAGAGTAAGGTATTTAATTTTAAAGCAGTAACTTGAACTTTGGAAATTATTTAGGAAAAGAAAAAAAACTTTAGTTTTTTTTTGTACTTAATTTTTTTTATTCAGTCAAAAGAAAGTTTTTACATTACTTTTAATAGACCTTAAACCTCTTCATCAAAAAGTAAATCCGTGTAGTTTAGGCTTCCGTGCAATTGCATGAAAAAAGCATGTTTCTTCAAGTTTTTTTTTCTTTTCAACAACAAGATATAACAACTTACAGGATCACGAGCTGTTTCAATAGAAAAATTCAACACTTTCATTAAAAAAAATTGAAAATTGAAACCGGTAACAATTAAAAACAAAATAAAAATTGTTCATACTAAAGTGAAATTATACGCAATAATATTACTTATGGAATAAATTATAATTTACTTTAGAAACAGAATTTTATAAAGAATATTATAATTTACAGAATCATTATCTGCTTTAATGGACTAATTTAAGTTGTTTATATTTTTTGAAAGCAAAAGTTTGTAGTACTTAAAAAGTTAAAAATTATTTCCATTTATTTAGAATTATTAAAATTAAACTTCAACTAACCCTTTTCGCTTAAAAATCTTTTTAAAAAAGTAGTAGCAGATAAAGTAGTTAATTGGATTCTGTTCAAATTACTCTAATTCTTTTGTTCACTTAAAATTAACTACTGTAGCACAATTTAAAAAAACCTTGACAAATTGCCTCATTTTAAAAATAATAAAAAATAATTACAAAAAGATCTGAAATAAATGACTTTATTTTATATAATAAACTTTATTATCAGACGGCTTTCCAATTTTTAAAGAGTTTTTAAGGATACAAATATTACAACTCGTATCGACTTAATATCATTTGAATTCCTTTTTCTATTTCTTGAGATTATCAAGACGATACATACGTGACAATCGTAAAGCCACAATTTTCATAAAATTCGAAAAAAAAAATGTCTTTATAAGCATTTAAGTTTTTCCTGTAATTTCTTAACTTAGGAAATTTGTTTTTTTAATAGACTAATTAAGGGGTGATTATGTATTCTTATTAAAAGCAACAAAACCAAAATTTTAAACAGTAAAAAACGATTTTTTTCACTTTTTTTTAAATTATAAAAGATTATATTTCAGCAACTAATAGAGGAAAAGAAATATTACAATGCAGACATATTATTTTAACTAAATTCTGTTCAAACTACTTTAATTCTTTTGTTCACAAAAAATTAACTATATCACAACTTATAAGCCTGAACAAACTGCTCAATCATAAAAATAAATAACGAGTGATAAACATTAATTCTAAAAGATCTGACTAAATAACTTGATCTAAATAATGAACATTAACTATTATCAAGACGTTTTCTAATTTTCTCCACCAAGGATACAAAAGAGTACAACTCAACTCTACTCCATATCGCTTGAACTCATTTTTTTCTAATTTCAGAGATTACTGCAGACGATATCAAAGATGATATGGAATTATCGAAGTGTTAACACACACGTGACCACGGTAAAACCCACAATTTTCCCGGCAACTTGACCTGGTCACTTTCGCTTTTTGGCCGTCTGACCGAATTGAGATACCAACGCCTATTTAATATCAACGTTTTATGTAGATATTCTTCCAAAAACAAAACCACCTTAAGGTATAAGTCTGAGATTTAAACTAATAATTCTCATCTACGGAACTGATAGGGGAAAAAAATAAATATTATTTAATCTTATTCTAATCTAGGTCAATATTCAGCTTTTGAATGTTCCGTTTGGTGTCTTATAATTTTCTCATCTTTTTCAGGAATATTTATGATTTTATTTATTTATTTGTATTATTGTTTCAAAATTAAAAAAAAGGCACCACTTCCTATAAAATAAGAAATAGAAAAATGGTTTATTTAAATGGAAATATGATTCAATATTAAATTAAAATGATTAATAATCATTCATGATAATTAATGATAATAGATAACGAGTTATAATGGTAACAGATGATAAATAATGATAATGATACGAGAGATAACTCATAAGTTCGAAAATTAAATTTAAATATGTTCATGTTTAAGTATTATTTTACAAAAAATGTAGTAGAATATATGATCTGAAAAAAAAAAGGTTGTCATTAGTAATAAATTATATAATAAATTTAGCAAAATAAGCATACCATATTTCCAGCAAAGTGCAAAACTCTAGGTTCTGTTTTTAGAAAATATTCTTACATATTTTTATCTAAATAATTTTACATATTTTAACAAACAGAATATTTGGGTCTAACAATGAACAAGGTAAAAGTTCAAAAATAAATAAACAAATAAAATGAGTTTTTTTCGGAATTTTTATTTAAAGATTGTTATTGTTTTAAATATTTAATAATATAAATTCAACAAATTTTACTGAAATCCACACGCTCTCTCTTTTCCTTTTCGTACGGCTGTTGTTATAGTTATAAAAGCGATATATAGTATATTCTGGTTATAGTCTTTAGAATGAGACCGCTTGAGGTGCCATCAAATGAAAAAATGAGGATCCAGTGTTTCCATTTTGATAGGGTACGTGATATTGAAATCAAGTTAGTTACAAAGCTGTTGATTTAATAGGAATAAATAATACTTTGTGAGCGAAGTTGCTAATTTAGTTCGATTAAATACTTCGTAGATTGTTGTTTTAGTACGAATTGAATGAGAGTTTAAAACTCAAATTTCTTTATTCGGAATTAACTACAGTGAAACGTGAAAGAACGATTGCACAGAAAGAAAAAAGGCAAAATTCAAAAACAATTATCTTCGATTTTTATCACAATTTTGTACATCAAAAACAAAAATTCGAATCTAGAAAACTCTGTCATAATTTCGCATTCTGCGAATTAAATACACAAAGTTTATCTTAATATATCTGTATTAATGTAAAACATTTTATTTTATAACCGTCGTTGAACAGCTGACCGAATTTTGAGTTCCGTAGCCCTGTAATTTTGAACCCATTCCAGAAAACAAAGAAACTCCTAGATCAAGTATTGGGAGAAATTTGTCTTCGTGGAGAACGTTTTGATGGAACTAACCCGCATTTGGATTAGATGGAGAGGAAAACCTCCCATGGTTAACCTGACGGCAAGGGGACAACATTCGTCTATAACTGAGGATTATTTTACCTCAGCACTGTGGTCAGTGCCAGCCGGGGGCGGAATTCGTATCGGCCAGTCATGGCTGTGATTCGAACCCAGGTCATCTCATTGGGAGGCAAATACTCCGTCGTTGAGCAGCCGACCCAATTTAGGAAGACGACGAGAACCTCCCACGGTTAGCCTGACGACAAAGGAACTCTAACCCATGATCCTTCTATTACTGAGGATATTTCAGGTCAGCACTGTGGTCGGTGCAAGCCGGATGCTGATTTGTATCAACCAGTCATCGCTGGATTCGAACCCAGTTCACCTCATTGGAAGGCAAACGCTCTATCCCCTGAGCCATCGCGGCTCATATAAAACATTTTGTAAAAATTCTAAATAAACTATTACTTAATTATTCACAATTTACACAATTAGTTTTTTTTCTTTGACCTAAACATGCCAATTACGTAATATTCTTGTTTTCTTCCTTCAGTACAAATTTATAAACAAAGATAATGATGAACTAAGAAGGTTCGATTTTAAATAAAATGTTTTTTTTAATGCTATTTAGTATGGAAAATAAAATAATTGTTTTAATGCAATTGATGCATTCTATAAACAATAAAATTATAAAGGAACAGTATTTCATTACTAATTACACGAAATTCGACCAATAAAAATGTTATTTATCGATATGTATAACATTTGGTTAATTGAATATAATAGTTTTATTCTAAGTATATTTTAACTTTTTATTTTATGCTTTCGTTTTTCGTTTTCAAAACAAAGACATAAAAACGTCTTTATAAGCTAAGGTATTAATATTTTTTTAAATTATAGTTCATAAATGTCAGATAATAGCAAGGATTAATTATTAAGATAAAAATACTTATGACGAATTTTTAACAATCAGTTTTTATTTTATATCCGGAATTGAACCAGACGAGACGAATAAACTTTGGTGATATAGACTTTTAAATTCACTTTGATAAACAATATGTAGTTATTATATTTGCTTTGCTGGATTAGCTTTACGAGATTGTACATTCGAAGATTCAACGCCTTTACTCAATGAATTAAAATAATCCTACCCATTGAATGAATTATATTCCATATGGTAATTCCATATTAGTTAGTGGGTAACCACTACATTAATGAATACTAAATTAAGCTTATTGAGATGATATTCATGTTTGGTAATTCAATGGATTATAACATAATGCAGCTACTTATTCAATTAATGTACTCATTGTAGCTACTCAAATAGTTAATGATCAATATAAATAGCTACTTAATTATTTGCTACTCAAAGTAGCATTAGAAATATGTAATGCTCAATGTAGCTATCCCGCAGTGGATTGATCGTTAAGACACGGTTTCCAGCAGATCACCGAAATCAAGCATCACTGGCTGTGGTCAGTATGCGGGTGGTTGACCACTTAGATCAGTCTGCGTAAGGATCGAGGGTGTGCGGTATTGGTTCTCATTAAACTGTTCTACAGAAAAGTGCTCGACTTCGCTTGCTGGTCGTCGGGCTACCGAAGTGGGGGTGCCATCCCCTTTGCAGAGGATCAAAATTGTGATGGTATGTCTTCGGATCATCCTCAGGGATGTTTCCCAGACAGTCACCAATAGCCCAATGTGTAGCTCCAGTGTGATGTAAATGAACAGCAACTCAATGTAGTTACTCCTGTGTTGCAACTTAATGAGTCTACATAGCTACTCAATGAGTTGTTACTCAATCTAGCTGCTTCATGAGCTAATCATCTGTACAACAACTCAATTAGTCAATGCTCAGTGTTGATATTAATCACAGAACTAGTTACTTAATTTAGGATCATTGTAGTGCTTAATTATCTAATACTTCATGTAGTTATTCAGTAAGTTAATAATCAGTTAAACAACTCAAAGAGTTACTACTTTATATAGCTACTCAATTAGTGAATACTCAATGGACACGTTACTGTGAATGACCAAAATTGGTGGTTGTTGACTTCAGCTGGTGAGTGTTGACAATCACATAGTCGCTTTGGTAAATGTTCGAAAAATATAATAGATATAGTTAAGAGCCACTGTCCGGTATATATTTGCCCGATATACCCTACACTGATGTTTTTTTTAGTTAAGCATACTACCCGGTATGCATTTAACCGGTTCTCCGAACACTGATGTTTCTCCTAATATATCCTCCTAATATATTAAAATATTGAATGAATATAAAAATATCAAAGAATAAATTAATATCAAATTGTATATAACAAATATTTCGGACATTCACCGAAGCGACAATGTGATTGTTGACATTCACCGGTGAAAGTCGACATTCTCTTGATGTTGGTCATTCACGGTATCATAGATACTCAACTCAATTAGTTAATACCATTTTTTATACCCAGAAATAAATCTTGATTCTTACAGCATCTAAACGGAATTATTATTATTTATTGATTTATCTTTCTAAAGTTCACGATGATACAAAATTTAAATATCTTTCAAGCTTACAAAACCTAACTGAATCATAGCAACTTAAACATTTATCTGCACTATATCAGAAAAAAACAACAACAACAACTCCCGAATATTTCATAGAATTTTTTTTTTAAATAAAAGAAGAAGAAAAACACGAAGATTAGGAAATTTAATTTTGAAAATCGTGGAATTGTTTTTCCTAATAGCCTGTCTCCCCATAAATGGAATAACGAAACTCCATTAAAAAGAAACCACGTTTACCCATAGATTTTAACAGCCTTAACCACAACTTTCACTTTTCTAATGGCACGCGCAAAGCTGAGCCTTCTAACCCTTTTACATATAGAAAGTTCAACTATCGCGACCATCTCCTCACGTTGGCCATTTAATAGTGGTGCACGCGAATCACGACTATCATCAACCAAGATGGACCATTTGTGGGGGACGGACTATATGGGTCACCGCAGTGAAGGCTAGGCCACCCCCGAAAACAAACAAATTCCCTTCTCTTAAACAATGGGGGGTTGTGGTCAACTGAAGATCTCATTATGGAAGCAGTCTTGTGTGATGTTTCGAGGTTAACTCCTTGAACTGGACTATTGTTGAACAGAAAATTGGGACACGATTTCGCTTTCGTTTTTCTCAAACGCACCACCCCGTTTGACAATCGCAATGTAGATACATTTTGTATACCTAAATTGCTGTCGTTTGTTGGAAGATTACAGTAATAAAAATGATATTTTCTTGATCGAAACCTGAATTGGAAGATTAAAAGGAATCTAGAATGGAGTATTGGGTTGGCAACTAAATTGCTGCTGCTTTTTTAAACATTTCAATATTTGCATGTCATATTTCGCATGTCTTGACATGTTTTAGAACATTCGTAAAATTCGTCATTTCAAAAACTTATTTCTTATATAACCTTTGTTGAACAGCTGGCCCAATTTTGAGTTTACGACTACCAGTTATCAGCTCCGTAGCCTTGTAATTTTGAACCCAATTCAGAAGACAAGGGAACTCCTGAATCAAGTATTGGGAGAAATTTGCTTTCCTGGCGAACTTTTTCATAGAACTAACTCGCATTTGTGTTTCATGGAGAGGAAAACCATAATAATCTCCCAAGGTTAGCCTAACGTCAAAGGGCTTCTGACCCATGATCCTTCTACCACTGAGCATATTTTTACGTTAGTACTGTGGTCAGTACGAGCCGAGTGCGGAATTCGTATCGCATTCATATTCGCTGGGATTCGAACCCGGGTCACCTTCTTGGGAGGCAAGGGCTCTACTCCCTGAACCACCACGGCTCCGAAGGATGTTTTGTTCTAACGTAATCAATTTTGTGATTTCTTTCGGCTTTTTTTAAAAATATTCTTCCTAATAATTTCGTACTTCGCCCAACCACTTCCAAGCACCTAGGCCCTTTTCCAGATTCTATATTTCAACAGCCATGGTAATAAGATTGCGTCATATTCACCCTAGTTAGACGACGTAGCAACACTTGAACTGGTACTCTTCTCTTCAAATTTTCGCATCACAACCAACAGATTTAATGTGTAGGGGAGAGTGGGGTCAATTGTAACAGGGTACGATTGTAACAGAGCAAATATTTCGAGTGTCGGGTTCTAAATTTGGTTCCTAGGTGGCGAACAAGGTGTATTTAATAAATCTACATGTACACCCCTGCTGGCAACCATTTTTATGTACTTTTGAAAGAGTTACATCACAAAAGATATTTTCACGCTACGTAAGTACTTTTTTTGGTATTAGAATATTATATTGCAACAAAGTAATTTTGTTTAAACAAATAAAAATTAGTAACCGAATATGTAAGTGGACACTTTAATTAACATTTCAATAAAAAAAAAGATTAGTTTTGCTAATTAATTAGCATTGTTTTTAACAAATGAAGCTGAAATGGCGTCTTGGGGACAATTGTAACAATAAGTAAAGGGACGATTGTAACAGCTGAAAATAAATAATTTTATGTTTACAACCATTACTTAACTCTTTAAGAACCACCAATAGTTTCCTATATCATTTATATTATGTTGCATGTGCATTATTTCATTTGTCACCTTTCGCAGCATAAATTAAAATTTTTAACCCCTTAAAGTTTAACCCTTTAGGTCTCTGCTCATCATTATTTTGACTCCTAAAATATCATTACTATTTTGATCAATAAAAAAATATATCACAACTGTGATAATATGTATAATTAACTATGTTTTAGTCGAATTTATGAACTGTTACAATTGACCCCGTAAGTGGGGACAATTGTAACAAGTGCACGACTGTCAAAAATTGTTAATAACTGATATAATAACATTTAAAATAAGGAATTTATTTTTTTTTCTAGTAGAGGATATTCTACTTTACTCGTCTGTTAATTAATACTAATAATATATTGGAATTTTTGTCAGTTAAAAATAGTTAAGTAAAAAATGTTACAATTGACCCCACTCTCCCCTACAGATTTATCGTGCATATAAACGCCGGTTCTTTAGTCAGCTACTAGGATTCAATTTGCAACTTTATAATTTTTAAATGTTTTGCTCTGAAAAACTGACTCAAGCAAGTTTTTCATACCCTATTGCATTAATTTTAATTAGAATAAGAACCTGTTAATACTATTACAGATGCTTTCCTTGTATGCTTACCAGTAAGCATTTAGTATTGTTACAAAATATTTTCTTGTACATTCTTTGAGAAACTAATAGTAAATATATTTACTATTAGTTTCTTCTGAATGACCGAAATTGTTGGTTGTTGACTTCCACAGCTGAATGTTGACAATCGCATAGTCGTTGTAGTAAATGTTCGAAATTTATACTAAATCTAGTTAAGTGCCACTGCCCGGTATACCCTACATCAATTTTTTTTAAGGTCCAGTGCCCAGTTTCTATTTAACCCCTTGACATATCATTAAACAGTAAAACTTTAAACTGTGCGGAATTATTAATTTCTTGATATAGAAATGTTCTTTGATTGCACTGTAAACAACAACTCGCAACGGAATGTTGACAGAAATGCCAACTGCTCCGGACACGCCAAAATAATAAAAGAAAACTGTAAATAACTACAAACTAAATTTTTCAAATATTTGACTATTTTTGCTTGCTTTTTAAAAGGTAATATATGACATAACTACTATAAAGTTGTGAATTATATAAGCCTACAAATTATCTAGAAATAGTGGTGGATAAAAATCTACTAAATTGAATTTATTAAACCAAGAATCACAATTGATAAACTGCCACTTTGAAATATTTATTTGCTGTCCGGAGCAAGTTGTCATCTCTGTGTTGAAGACGCCTGAGACACGTCAATTATTGTTTTGAAATAAGGAACAAATGACGTCTCCCAGACGTCTTCGTCAAGGGGTTAACCGGTACTCCGAACACTGATGTTTCTCCAAATCTATCCTAAGCAGATAATAAAATATTGAATAAATATAATAATAACGACGAATAAATTCATATAAAATCAGATATAACAAATATTTCGGACATTTCCCAAAGCGACTAAGTGATTGCTGACATTCACCGGTGAAAGTCGGCATTCTCTTGATTTCGGTCGTACACGAAAAACTCTTAGTATATTTACATAGTTATAAGCTTACTAAGAATTATTTACAAGTATAACACGAACACAGCAGAGGGTAGTTTTAAAAAAAAAATTCCCTGAATTTTAGGCACGGGTCTCTAAAAAGAGTACGAGCTAGTAGACTTAAATATGCCAGGAAGTGTTTGACCCCTTTAATGGGCCAACCCCCCAAAATCTTCTTCTTAATATACTAAGGTGTGTTATAGGTGAAAAGGGTTAAAAGCTTTTTCTCTATTTAAGTGGTAATTTGGAAAACAACAGGGGATAGCATTCTTCAGGTCATGTGACGTATAGATGCTAAAATTCTAATGTAGACCGATTACTGCATTTATCATACTACTACAACATTTGTGAGAAATACTTTTGCCTATTAGGATTAGGCAATTATTCGGAAGATATTTAACTGCATGCTTTCTTTAAAACATATGATGCGAAATAACAGCAACAAGTAAATCTATTTCGTAATATAAAGTAGATCTTGTCTCCTCCCTGATTCATTTACATAATTATTATGTATATTAATATCCATCTTTCTTCACTTTTTTTCAAAATTAGATGAACATCATTATAATTTTTTTTTATAAAGAAAATAGTGTGGGGTAAATGTTTTGCTTTTTGTACCATTTGATTCCAAAATAAGTTGAAATAATTTCTTCAAAAAGCATTAATTAATTAAAGTTAATTAAAAAAATTTTTTAAACACGTTACTAATTAATTTTGTCATTTAATCTTGAAAAAACACATTTCTTTCAAAAAAAGAAGAAAAATTTAAAATCTTTTTGATTTTTTTAAAAACTATAACTTTTTTCTTCTTCCTCCAATGCCCACCCGATTGACATTCGTCATCCAGTTATCAGTAGGGTAGATTTGTTGGTCACTCTTTCAAGAGCAACGCATTAGGTAGACCAAAGTTGGTCTCACAAGATAATGCAGAGATTGAAAGAACGACCATGCCTTGTCCGGGATTCGAATTTTTGATGTAAGGTCAGCTTTCTGACCACTACACAGTCTGATCAGCTTATTACTTATTATTATTATATTATTATTTTTTTAAATAAGTAATAATTATTATTGCTCATTATTATTTGTAAAAAATAATCAATTCAGCTGAACTATATAGAAACGATGTGACCTGTTTCAATTGTTAAAAATATATAAAAGGGTAGTAAATAAATTAAAAATTCAATATTTGGTTCAATTCAATATTTGGTTCAATTACATGAAATCTGGCAGGGATAGTGAGGCTGGTAGAGCACTGAGCCCATGTTCAGGAGGTCGTAAGGTCTGCTTAGAACTCCCCGTGTAGTAAATGGTGACTGATGCACGTTAAAATCTGTCGGGTCGCAAAGTTCTCTATGTCCCATAACAAATCAATACCTCTGGGGTACTGAATCGAAGATTGATCGCGTTCTGATTTAGGCCAAAATTACGATCTGTGGATGAATGAATGGATGTATGAATAGGTCCCCCTATGAACGGGCTGTGACGTGTTCTTGACTGAAGTCATATTCTTGGCTATTGATGGCACCACTGAGGGCTTGCTGTTATTGGCAAATGGCATTAGAAACAACAACATGCAAACCTAAGGCAAATCTGAAGAACTACAAATCTTTCTAAACCTGTTTTTTAACTAAAGAAAGCAAACCTAACGAAGGTTAATTTAATGAAGGCAACCTAAAGAGTCTAAAGAAGGAACCGAATTGTTAACTATTTTGCGAAAAGTCTAATAGATATAGTCTGACAAAATCGAATTTCGACCAATTCATTTTCTTAGGTTGTGTATTCACCTTAGGAAGTTGATTTGACTAAGACAAACCTAAAGAAAATAAAACTTTTCTTGAATTCGCCTTTTAACGAACGAAAGCAAACCTAAGGAAGGTTTATCTAATGAAGACAACCTGAATCGTCAAACGAAGGCACTAAAGTATCAAAACTTTAGAAAATAGTCTAATCAATCATAATTCCATTAATTTTTCTTATTATTTTAGTTTTCTGATTCTTTTACTCTTGATTTCACACATCCCTTAAAACAAACGAAAGAAATACGTTGCATAAAGTAGAGCTAAAAAGTACAAAGTGCAGAATAATCTATTTTTAAACGGAATCTGCTCAAATTCAATACAAACCGCCAAACATCGCACGACCTCAAGTTTTGAAATCCACACATCGTGCGGAGCGATGCAAGACTAATTTGTAATTATTTGATAGTCTCTCTTTCTATCTTGTTTTGTTTTGTGGAGTAATCTTCTTTTCTTTTTTGTTCCTGAAGAAGAACAAAAGGGGTTAAGAACGTGAGAGGGGGGGGGGGAGTAACAGAGACTTCTGAACGGGTGGCAAAACAAAATCAAAGAGAAAAGTGAAGACGAAGCGCGTGAAGTCTGTGCTCATCTACGCCTCCGTGCTTTGCCGTTCTTCCATTACTTGTAGTTCAGGGACTGGATAATAATAGAAATTAAATCTTTGCTTTGTTTTTCTTTTTATTATTTCTAAAGTAATGTTTGAGATTAACAGAAAATATTTAAATAGCTTCATCTTCACGCTATTTTTCGAATGAGGCAGTCACCAAAAATTGGTATGACAGTATGTAGCACCAATAGCAACGCTTATGTTTAAAATTTCTTTGGCCAATTTAGAAAGGATAAAAAACAAATCTAAATAACTAATAAGTATTTATTTCATTTAAATGTTATGATTTTTTTGTTTTATGTTTCTAAGGATGATTGTTGTTAATTTACGTCGCACTAGAGCTGCACAATGGGCTATTGGCGACAGTCTGGGAAACATCCCGGAGGATGATCCGAAGACATGCCATCACAATTTTGATCCTCTGCGGAGGGGATGGCACCCCCGCTTCGGTAGCCCGACGACCTGCGCGCGAAGTCGAGCACTTTACGGTAGCACAGTTTAACGAGGACCAATACCGCACACCCTCGGTCCCTACGCAGACTGATCCAAGTGGTCACCCACCCGCACATTGACCGTAGTCAGTGATGCTTGACTTCGGTGATCTGCTGGGAACCGTGTCTTAACGATCAGTCCACTGCGGGACTTATGTTTCTAAAGTGAATATTTTTTAATACATTAAGTTTAGAAATAATGTATAACAATGACATAATTTAGTTTTTTTTTTCTTTTTGAATGTTAGTATTTCAATGTTTTTTTTATGCATTCAAACATATAAACATTTAGCATGATTGAAAAGTACAAAATATATAATTCCATTTTGCATGTATTGTACAAGTGAATCTTTTTTAAAATTATCACTAGTCATGAAAAGCCACATTTTTAAACTTACCCAAACCCAAAACAGCGTTTTTAGTTATTAACACCTTGATATCCATGACAGCAATAAAGTGTTTGTGTTGATTTTGTTTTTATCTAGTGGAAATTCAGAAAAGAGTTGTTTTTATTTCATAACCAGGATTGAACTGCTGACCCATTCTTGTGTTTATGGTTATTTATGATTAACTCCGTAGATTTGTTTTTGAACCCTACTCATAACACAAATGAAACATCTAGCTCCTAAGGAGGACAATTTACTGAAAATATCCAGTATTTGCATAACATAAAGAGGAAGACCACGCAAACCTAATTCGTTTGGCCTTCTGACAATGAGATTCTGATCCACGATCCATCTACTACTGAGGATATTTCACGTTAGCACTATGATTAATCTACTAGCCATTGCTGGGGTTCGAACCTGGGTATTGCATATCATTGGGAAGAAAGCGATCTATCCTCTGAGCCTAAGTGGTTTTATCTTGAAGAAAGTCAAAAAAGCTATATATAAACAATCAGGGATGAGTTTAATCTAAAAATACAACCATTGAAAAAGCGCCCTTTATTTTAAAGAGAAGATGAGACCAGTACAATTTGATTTGCAATCAATCATCCTTTAAGAAGAATCAAGAATATTTTTTTACCACCTTTTTTTTCTTCTTGGAATAAAAGGCGAAATCAGTTATTCATCTCTATTGATCTTTATCTTTTCATTTCTCCAGAATTGATAGAGCACGTTCGTTCTATTTTTCTTTTAAGGAAAAAAAAAGAGTTGTACCTTCGTACTATTTCAAAACAGCGAATGCTTAACAATTATTGAATCTCCGAAAAATCATCTGACATCCGTAATCTTCCATTTTAAAATTACAACTTACCACATCCAAACAACCAACAGCTTTGTGATTTAAACCTAAATCTTTCCATTCTATCTTAAACCACTCTCCCCTGATCCGGAGTTATCCTTTTTTTCCATCAGTGAATCGTGAATCCTCATCCTCACGACGCAACCTTCCTCCATCCCAGCTTCCGAAGAAGCAGCTCACGATGTTCCCAGTAGCCAACAGACACGCCCCCTCACGACGCCTTATTCCAACCTTTCTTTCTTGTTTGGATACAAAACGAACTTTGCCTCTGATGCGCCATCAGAATGCCCATTGTTGTCTTCTTTTTTGTTGTTGTTGAGGATCACTTGTTTTGGAGTGTGCAAAGATTACTCACGAAATTTTGATCACTCTTTTGTCCCGGCTATTTCAGACTAATCTACGGCTTTTATGGTCACAAATGTTCAGAATATAGCTAATAATGTTCTCAGTAAACATTTGATTGAACATAATTCTTTAAAAACAGAATGTCGAGTTATAAACTTTGAATCAAGTATCTTCTTAATTGTTCGTGGACATTAAAGCGATTATTCCTTCAATATTGAGATATTTTTATTGTGTCTTATATTCCACGTGGATGTGAAATAATTGGCAATTTCAGGCTTATTGATGTCTATCAAGAAGATAATAATAATAATAACAGACAATAATAGTAATACAACAACAGTCAGGAAAATAATAGTAATAATAAAATTTCACATATGGGTTAATATTTTCCAGAGGTTACTTGGAAATTAAAAAAACTTTGAAAACTGGCAGATTTAGAAACTTCGTATCAAACAGTTTTTCTTCTTTAAGGGATATAATTATAACCGTCATTGAACTGCAGACCCAATTTTGAGTTTACTTTTAGCAATGGTAAACTTGCAGCCTTGTAATTTTGAACCCAATACAGAAGACAAGGGAACTCCTGGATCAAGTAATGGAACACATTTGCCTTCGTGGAGCACTTTTTGATGGAACTAACCCGCATTTGCGTTGCAGGGAGAGGAAAACTATGAAAACATCCGGAGGTTAGCCTGATGACAAGGGTACTCTAACCTGTGAATAGTTTACCACTGAGGATATTTTGTGTCAGCATTGTGGATGATGCGAGTCGGGTGCGGAATTCGTATCGACCAGTCAGCCATCAATGGGAGGCGAGTACTCTTATTCCTTGACACATCGCACGATTCTTCTTTAAGGGATAATTGACCTTGAGCAATTGCTTCCAAAATATTGATTTGATTTTAAGCAATTGCTTCTAAAGTATTGAGATGACTTTACGCAATTGCTTCCGAAGTACTGAGATGATTTTACGCAATTGCTTCCAAAGTATAGAGATGATTTACTATGTGTTTAGTATTTTTAACGTGGGTGTGCAAACATGTGCCAATACAACAGATCTTGTTGTAAGTTGAACCATAGACAATTTTCGAAAGTGATCTAAGTCATGCGTCATAGTTTCAAAAAAATTGAAAAATTCATTTTAAATAATAAGTTTATTGAAAGGTAAATTTGTTATGCTTAATTTTTCATTATTCATTTCAATAGTATTAAAAAGAAAGTTCTACACATTCCATAAAACGATTGTTATAGGCCAATGAAACTAATTTCGATGTGATTTGAGTAGCGGATTTTTTTTTTCAATAGCCAATGTCCTCGACGAAACACATACTTAAAATATAAAAAATAGCATTTGTAAACAATTTATTGAAATATAAATGCTCGAATTAACAATATCAAAAAATTATTATCTGCAGAAATATTTAAAAAAGAAAACCAATTGTTTTTATTGATTGAATCAAAGTAAAGCTGACCTTCATCTTGCAATAATTCACGAAAACGCCCAGATTTAGATCTTAAATAAAATATGTGTCAGTTAAAGAAGGCTATAATCATTGTGTGATTATATGGTGATTGATAAGGCTCTTTTTTTAAAATATTGTTTTCAAAACTAACTGAAATTTGGATGTTAAAAGCGATGAATAGCATTCAGCGATGAATTTTTAAAGTGAAAAGTGGTTGTTATAGTAAACAATAGATAAAGAAACGAAGTTATGTTTCTTTTCCTTGAAAAATTTCTTTTTAGTGAATAGTTATGGAATTTTATTTCACTTTTAGCTTGCTGAAAACTATACTTATCATAATTCAAATACTCGGTACATTAGGATTAGGAAAACAGCGCTGTTGATTTTATGTAAACATGAGAGTAATTTATTATCTAGTTTACTTTCTGCAATTTAAAGCAAACTTCTGTTTGATAAATCAGCTTAATTTTCAAAAACTGTCTTTTACGTAAACAAATACATTTAAAACTCCTTTTTATCCAACGTTTTTGATTTTCCTCCAGTCAAGTTTCGACGTGATCTGAATCTAAGGTCAGATTTTTGAGGAATTTACGTAGGGTGTTTCTTGTAAGTAAAATGAAACGTCTTTTTATGAAAACGCTAATTTCCAATTAAAAGTATGAGAAGAATAATGTAGGAAACGAATGGAATGAATTGTTGAGTAGAAGTTAAAGAAAAATTTCAAACTAACTAAACCAATTATGTCAAACTAGCTACACTGTGAAAAAAAGGATACTCGAATTTCATGAAATTTTTTTTGACGCAACCATTTCCTGGTATAGGCTCCGATTCAACATTTCGTCAAAGTTACAAAGTGACGAAATGTCGCCACTTCTGTCGAAAGTAAAGAAATATTTCGTTACTAAAGTTTCTCGTCAAGTCTTCATTATAGGTAACAGCCTCCCACAATGAACTACGATGAGGTTTTTCGCTGAGGAAACGTTTTCGTTATATATATATATATATATATATATATATATATATATATATATGAGTTCACGTTTTGTCACAAATCACGTGATTTCGGGAGGATATAATTCTTAACGACGGAAAAGTCAAGGATTGTTAAATCGTCAAAAGTGAGTTTTATTTCTGGGAGCAGATAGCGGTAAATAATACTTATAAAAACACTTCTGAGTTGATTAAAGAAACTAACTGTAACAGTAAAAAACCTATACAAAAGCGTATGAATGTGCTTCAATTTTAAAAATTTAAAGCAAACGCTTGAATATTGATATATTATTTCAATAGAACGAGCTCAATTACAGATACACTCTATTCAAATGGCGTTTTCGTTTTTAAATTAAACTCTTTTTCTAAACCTATCAATTTTTCTTCTAATAGGACCCAACGTGATCTGGATCTAAGATTTAAGAATTCGCATAGGGTGTTTCGCCTTCCCATGATGAAACGTCTTTTTATGAAGACGCTCTTTTCCAATTAAGAGAATGACATGAATTGTCATGGAAACATGTTATTGTTGAAACGAAATTAAAAGGAGAAAAAGGATTGTGTGTTTATTACCGAATGATGGAGTATGATGGAGTTGGCATGAGTTTATTCGAAAGTTAACAAATGTTTAATGAATCATGGGCTGCGAAAGAGATTGCTTATCTTTCCTGCACCAAAACAAACTTCTGGATTTTTCTAAGAAGTAGAACTGAAAAAGAACATTTATAAGAATGTGGGACGATTATTCAAAATTCTGAGTTTGATTAAGAAAATGATTTATATGCTGCATATCAGAATTATGGTATTAGCTCAATATATTTTTCCAAGATTTTTTGAACTTTTGAAAGCCTACTTCGAAAAATGAATTAAATCACGTTTGCAGACGTAAATATTGAATCTAGGGTTTTTGAAACTATCCGAATCGATCACATCTCTAAGGCATAATTTTTACTTTTATTTATTTATAGCAACAAAAAGGCTAAACTAATATTTTTTTATCAATATCATACTAAAGTAGCGTACTAACGTTACAGTTATTAGGCTTACTTTGTCATTACGTTGATTTTCGGATCAGATTTAATTGAATACTTGAAATCGACGTCACGGAGCCGTGGTTGATCAGCGGATAGAGCGTTCGCTTTCTAATGAGGTGAACCGGGTTCGAATCCAGTGATGGCTGGTCGATGCGAATTCCGGCTCGCTTCGATCACAGTGCTGACGTAAAAATCTCCTCAGTAGTAGACGGATCAAGGGTTAGAGTCTCCTTGCCATCGGTCTAACCGAGGCAGGATTTCGTGGTCTTCCTCTCCATGTAACTCAAATGTGGGTTTGTTCCATCAAAAAAGTCCTCCACTAAGACAAAATTTCTTCCAATATTTGATTCAGGAGTTTATTTGTCTTCTGGATTGGGTTTTGAAATTACAAGGCTACGGAGTTGAACATTAATTGTTGTAAACCCAAAATTGGATCGGCTGTTCAATGACGGTTATATATAAAAAAAGTAAGAAATCGACGTCAAGCGTGTGTGTCAAGCATGATTAGCTGCTGAATCGTGGCACAAGAAAATGCCACATTTTACCCACTCGTTATGTAGCTTGCACCGATGCGATTAAAAAAGCTGGCATTTTAATGTTTTATAGTTTTTTTCGTTTCTTCTTTTTATTTTCTTGTCTTACCCAAGTCCCCAATTTTCCCCTTCAAAAACTGATAGTAAAAATGTTAAACATCTGAAATGGATTAAAAGAATGTAATTTTTAATACGCCTCTTAAAACTCACATCATCTTCGCCTACTCTCATTATCTTTTATTTAGGGTTAAATTCCTCTTTTAAATTTTTTCGATGCTTTCTGTATTTTTTCATCATAAATTTTTATACAACATTTAAAAATAAAAGAAATGAAGGTTTTTAGATTAGGGAAAAAACAGCAACTGTTAACTTTCAAAACTCTCTTAGATCTTTATTATCTCAAACATTTATGGAAATAAAATTACATGGTCACTAGTTTTCATATCGAAATTCACATCATACATGTGCCTGTTTAGAATTTTTTTAAAATAATTTTTTTTTATACAAAATGAAGAGAACTAATTCAGATGACGAAAAATTATTTTAACGTCAAATTACTAAAAAAAAAAGGTATTTTTCAAAAATATAATAAAACTGGAACGTCATTTTTCTTAATTAAATTAATGAAATTATTTTTCCTAAAGGAATTAAATTAAGGGCCACTTTTAAAAGAGAAAAAAAAAAGAAATTTCTGGCGGATAGACATTATCTGAGTATTCTTTTACTACTCAACATAAATTTATTTTGCCAATTCCTTAAATTTTACATGTTTCAGTTGATTAAAACATTCATTGTAAATCTTTTCAGAGTCTTCAGAGTAGAAAAATGCTCTTCTTTCAACAAATACTCTTAGAAATTCTCTTTTGGCATCAAATCGAAACTCACTTTATGATAAGAACTATTTAAACGCTTATTAGAAATTTATAGAATTCGCCAATCGAAAGATTAATCATTATTTTCTATTCTCTTGAAAGTATAAATATTTAAAAACTAATTTACTCAATTAAAACTTTCATCTATCTTTTAAAATTAAAATAATGAATGAAAATAATGAAATAAATATTGCGAAAATAAAAGGAAAATAATAAATTAAAATAATGAATAAAAGCTTAAAGATGCAGAACTGCCTTTAAAACAAATGCATTTAGACAAACACATTAGCGACACCTAATCTCTTTTATAATGATTGTTTATCAGAACTTGACAATTGATAGAAATTAATTACTCATTTTAAGTATAAAAAAAACAAGGAAAATCAAAGGACTTCCTGAGCGATTCTCTTTCATTTCCGATAAAAATTCATCTACCATTTTGTTTTTTATTACCTCGTTCTGACAAAACATTCTTCAAAGTGTTTCCTGTGTTTCAAAAAGAATTACAGATCCAGTTAAGAAACTCCTTAGAGCGATGGTAGAACAAAAAGGAAAAATATTTTGATCTTCCGGGGGGCCACCCAGAGTCTTTAGAGTGTTTTTGTTCTTTTTTTGCAGAATTTCTCACGAGAAATGATATTTGTTCCCTCATGCATTACAATTGCGCCTCTCCCTTTTTGCACCGTATTAATAGCCCCCCGGGTAATGAAAGCCTCAAAGAGCATCTTCATTTCGGGGGAGGAGGTGTAAGGGATGGATCCCACGGTTAGTAGTAGAGGGGGATTATAGAACCGTTGTGGATGAAAACAAGTAAATAGTAGTTATTTACTTAATAAGCTTTGAAGTAATGTATATGTTACTGTGAATGACCGAAATAGGTGGTTCTTGACTTACACCGGTCATTGTTGACAATCACATAGTCGCTTTCGTAAATGTCCGAAATATACACTAGGTCTAGTTAAGTGCTACTGCCGGTATACGCCATAGTCGCTTTGGTAAATGTCCGAAATATATACCAGGTCTAGTTAAGTGCCACAGCCGGTATACGCCAAAGTCGCTTTGGTAAATGTCCGAAATATATACTAGGTCTAGTTAAGTGCTACTGCCGGTATACGCCATAGTCGCTTTGGTAAATGTCCGAAATATATACTTGGTCTAGTTAAGTGCCACTGTCGGTACACGCCGTAGTCGCTTTGGTAAATGTCCGATATATATACTAGATCTAGTTAAGTGTCACTGCCGATACACGCCATAGTCGCTTTGGTAAATGTCCGATATATATACTAGATCTAGTTAAGTGTCACTGCCGATATACGCCATAGTCGCTTTGGTAAATGTCCGATACATATACTAGATCTAGTTAAGTGTCACTGCCGATATACGCCATAGTCGCTTCGGAAAATGTCCGAAATATATACTAGGTCTAGTTAAGTGCCACTGCCTGGTATACATTTGCCAGGTATACCCTAGACTGATTTATTTAGGCTCAGTTCCACTGCCCGGTATACTTTGCCTATATACCCTACACTGATGTTTTTTTTAGGTTCAGTGTCACTGCCCGGTATACATTTGCCCGGTATGTCCTACATCAATGTTTTTGTGAGGTCAATTGCCACTGCCATTATGCATTTAACCGGTACTCCGAATACTGATGTTTCTCCTAATCTATCCTCAGAAGATATTAAAATATCGAATAAATATAATAATATCGATGAATAAATTAATATCAAATCGGATAAAAAAATATTTCGTACATTCACCGAAGCGACAATGTGATTGTTGACATTCACCGGTGAAAGTTGACATTCTCTTGATTTCGGTCATTCACGGTAACATATATAAATACGAAGTATATACCACCTATTTGTTATAGAAGCTACATACTCCTAAAAGGAAAATATTTCTCACTATAATGAAATAGATTAACATTAAGAGAACACCGTACTTCCGGAGAAGCTTTTCCTCGCAAATTCTCTTTCATTTCCATAAGTAATTTAAAATTTAAAGCATAGGAAAATTGAGTTCAGACAGACGTAGCATAAAACACGAACTAACAAATACTGAATCGAAATTTTCTAATTATCAAAATGAAAGCAAATTATGAGAGGAAAACTTAGGATTACACGATGTGAAAGTTCTATTCCAATAATTAAATTTAATATTAGCATTCAAAACATTCAACTTCGGCATTAATTGGTTTACAAATACAATGTTAAATAATCCTTACTGATCAAATGAAAGGTTGTTGTTTAGATTCTATTATTAATCATTATTTTATGCAAATAACTGAAATAATCATTACAAAAAACAATCTGAAAACAGTTGTAAATAATTTGAATGTGTTGTAACAACGTCAGTGCTTCAACTTATTTATATTTTTATTTTACTAAACAGAAATGGCATCAGAACGTTCTAAGACAATTGTAAAGCTATCGGTTGAATTAGTGACACATGCTGTTCAGTTTGTAAATTCATTTTAAGTTTAAAAGCAATAAGCCCCAGTTCTTCAGGTAGTTAAAATGAAAATTTTTCCTGAAAGTTTATTTTCTTTAAACGTATTTATGTTGAATTTAAAAATCAATGCATCAGTAAAATGTACATTGAATCAGCATTAGTGCTGGATTAATATCTTTCTTCCTTAATATCTTTCTTTCTTTAATATCCTTTTTAAAATCTTTCTTTCACTATATTTGTTTGAAAGAATTTTTTTTTTACTTTCTCGTGGCATATCATTACTTCTCAGTAAACCATATCATTATTTCACATGCACGACAATATAATTAATCTTCGCAGAGAATAAACTTTTAACGGTTTTGCTAAAAATACTGATCGTCGTCTAAATCAAAAAATTTTCTTCCGTATTAAAAAAAAAAAAAAAAAAAAAAAATTATAAACTTTCCAGGGCAGCTGCAAATGTGATACAGCTTGAGGCATCCACGATGTGGACAATACCGTTAAATGAAACGACATTTATTTTGTCGAAACTCTGATGAGTCCCATAAAAGAATAAGTAGTAGTTAATGAAAGGGTGAGAAGGGTAGAGTAGTACCGTTAGGAGGAAACAGGTGGGGGATCAGTGGACAGTGACTGGAATCAAAAGATTTCCGACAGATGTGACGGATACGACATCTGCCTCCTCCTCCGCAAATGGTCAAGTGCACGAGGATCTCAAGTGCAGACACGCGAGCCATAGCACACTTGACTTCTTGCGATAATCTTGTCGAGGAGGTATGGGTCCTAGCCATTTTAGAATCCGTGATGACAGGATTGAGTGGTCCTGTAATTTAGATATGCTTGAATTCGTATACATGGGGAATCCGGGAAACTACGGAAACTATAACGAATAACATCGATGTACTTTTTTTAATGCTTCTTCTGCATACAGAACTCCGCAAAATAGAAAATTATATATAATTGACTCAAAATACATAGTTAATGGCAGTGACTATGATGCCTCTTAAAACTTGTGATTATCTTCCATGATTATTAGGTATACTTAATTTATTGCGATAATCTGTCGAGTAATAATCTATTGTATTCCTATGATAATCTCGCAAGAACACAAGAATCTTGGATATTCTAGCAGGAATATTGTATTCTTCCGATAATCTGGCAAGAATATTAAATTCTTGGATATTCTTGTAGAATATTGTATTCGTGTAATAATCTCGAAAAAAACATTGAATTCTTAGAAATACTTGTAAGAATATTGTATTCTTCCAATAATCTTACAAAAATATTAGACTTTTGCGCTGACCTTGCCAGAAAATCAGGTGATCTGAATTACATGTCATATTATTTTAAGAAATATTAGATTCTTGCGTTATCCTTGTAAAAATATTACTTTGCGAAACATTTGTATGATTCTTGGGATAATTTTAGAAGAACATCAGGATTTCTTGACTTCTTATGATGATTTTACAAGAATATTAGTTCTAGATTTCTTACAATAATATTAAAAGAGCATTATGTTCTTCTAACTCTGACTTTTTACAAGAACAATAGAATTTTTATAATTCATATACTCTTTTTGCCCACTGGACGTGTTCACAAATTAGATAGTAACCTCACACTTATTATATTTAAACCAAACCTAACCTAAAATACTAAACCCTAATAGGGAAATTAAATATACTAGTAAATAAAGTGACTAATTATTTTTTTAAAAATTGAATTTTTAAAACTTTAGTAAATAAATTTTGTTTTATACTATTTTTTAATTAACAAATAACAGTTATAAATAACATACAAATTACGAAGAACACTTAAGAAAATATAAAAATTATGAATAACTTTTGAAACAAAATATAGCAGTTAATGCCATAGGGCAACCATTCTTAACATAACATCACCTACTCTCAGTAACTTTTTTTTCTACATAAACACAAAAACAAAAAATCTCATTTTAATTTACTGCTGGGGGTGATATAATGTCTAAGTAATAACCTTTTCTTCGTTTACGCCTTAATGATTTAGCACTTTTTTTTCTCATTCCACAAAATAAGCGAAGGTGGGAAAATGTATTTTAGCGTCTATCTATACCCCCAGGTGAAATGAAACCCCCAGGTATGGAGGAAGCATGCATCGAAGAAGACCCCATTGCAACAGGTGGCTGAATCCCTCTCGAGACTTATATTACTCTTAAAATATATATCTCTATGATACATAAGAAGAGCATCCTGCTCAGTACACGATAAGTTTTTTTTTGTGGGTGTTTTATTGGAATAATTAGGTAGATTGTAATTGCGTGTGAATATTTCGTGAGTATTTACTCACTTTCCATGGAGAGTGACCAAGCGGAGCTATGAGAATTAATTAGTGGTATCTTTAGTGGTTACCGAAAAAAAAATAATAACAAGAAGCTTATGCATTGATATTGATAATGAAACACTTTTAAAAAGTTTTGGAGCGTATCAAACCATAATGTTGATTGAATTAATTGCAACATTAACATTTCTTAAAACTGATTACATAAAGTTACGATTAGAGTCTTTCCAATGAGATGACTCAGGTTCGAATACCAGCGGTGGATGGTTGATACGAATTCTGGTCCCAACTCTCCCCGACCACAGTGCTAACCTAAAATGACAATGAAAAAGACTGAAATGAAAATGAGAAAGTATGACTTTTTTTTAAATACCTTACGACACTGCTTAGCTTTTTGATCAACTTCAATTTAATTTTTAATTTATTCATTTAAAATTGCATACTTTAAAACCATGTAAAATTTCAAAAGATATCTATGATATAAATGGAGAGGCAATTGCAGATCCTATTCTTATTTTATTTATACTATTTATAGTTACTGTATTCTATTATTTGAACAATTAGCTAGGTTGTAAATTGCATGTGAATATTTCGTGAGTATTCTCTCTTCCTCTAGGTTGAATGACCAATTTGAGCTATGAGAATTAATTAACCATATTTTTATTGGATATCGAAAAAAAATAACTATATGTTTATTAGTTGATTCTATATTTGATTGTTTCTGACTTAAATTTTTTTTACTGAGTAAGTGAGATACAATAACATATTATGAGATACCATAGTACAGTATATTATTTTTCGATAATATTATGAGATATCATAATACTCAGCGAGACTTATATTGACTTATCTTAAACCATGTTATTTGCATAGAAGAAATTAAAAGATCTTTTATTATCCAGAAACTATTTGACCCGATTTTGTTCCGAAGTTTGATTGAATTTTACCATTTGAAACAAAATAATTAGTTTTGAAATACGTAAGAGTCAGGTACTTTACAATTCAAAAATTTTTTGATCATATTTAAACTGAAAAATACAATTAAACGATAAATTTGGATAAAAGATTAATTGAGTGTAAAAATTGCAAGATTTACTTAAATGTTTGTTAATAAAAGACAATTTGTTAAGGCAGATTATATTCAAACGAAAGCATATAAAATTTATAATAAAGAGACTGACTGATTAATTGATTTATTGAGATTAGAGTTTGAAGTGGCACGAAACGAAAATTTTACCTTTCCATTCTATCAAACTGTGTTATAAACTAACTCTGACGCAAAAACGAGGGGGAAGGAAAAAGAAAAATAATAACGTGCAACTTAGAACTAGTATTTGTACAGAGAATGCCAGTTCTCTTAGTCGTAAAAAAGAGCTTGTCATTAGACGTGACCACGGAATTTGATCCTTATCTATACTTTGAAGATAGTTTTATATATTAGAATAATGACTAAATTAGTCACAAAAAAAATTTATCTTTGCCCTTCACACTTGTTTGAATGTAATGGCATTCAAATGTTATCAAATTTTCATCAAATAAGCCATCGAAGAAATTTTCTTTCTTAGAATCATCAAATCAACCAATACAAAATAAGCTATTAAAGAATTTAACTTTATTTTTATTTTTCGTGAAGTCCATCTCATTCACGCATTGGTGACAGCGAGATTAAAATCTGAAGGTTTTCGCGAAATTGGTTCGATTCTTTTTTCGAACTACAACCGCATGCAAAATGTCGTTAGCAATCACCTTTACTCGTTATGTGGCGATCATCCTTGAAGACAACTCCTTTCTATCACGAACGCAGATTGCATCACTTGATCTTCCAGAATTAAATTCAAAAAATCTCAACCTTGATCATGCGTGTGCAATTGACCCCAATGCTTATTTGATTGTGTTTTCACACTTTACGAATCGAAGGGTTATAAACCATTAGCGTTCGGTTAAAAAAATGGCGCTGGAAGTAATCAAAGACCGCTAAATGAACCTTTTCGGCATTTAATGAAATCTAGTGGAGGCTTTGTAGTGGTGTGAGAAATGATCCCGAACAAAGCGAGATTTAATTAGACTCGGGCATGGCACCTTCGCAAGAAATCAATCTCTTAAAAAAAAAGTTCTATTCAAAAGTTCCGTTTCGCTAAAACAAAATTTATCGACTTTCAATTTAAGCCGGAAATGACACGGAATGACATTTTAAAACAATTACTTTATGTTTTCTTTTAACTCAAAGCTAAACATCCACTTCAAGTTGTGTAAGAATACAAAATTTAAATAAAAAAGAGGCAAACCATTTAACTTTTGAACGAATGGAGTAATTTTAAATTTAATTTAAAGTTGTGGCGCAACATGTAGGACAGACATTGTAAAATGATCATTTTTGTATTATTAATTTTTTAATTATCGGTTCAGGAAAACTTAAAGTCTTTCTTAAAACTTAATTTTTATGCCTTAACTTAAACGATATTAAGATAATAACAATAAATTACTTATGTTACACGAAAAGCCATGCTTTAATAACGCTAAGGAAACTAGGGATAAAAGCTTGATATCCCAAGTCAAAATTCTTGATGGTCGTTGGTCTATGTTGGTTTCAGTGTGATTCATGATGGCCCAACATCATTTGATGGTCACCATCACCCAACATTTCCCACTACATGTTCATGGGTTTTGATACACCAAAAAACTTGCATCATTCCATGATGGAAAATGATATTTTAATACTATGATGGTTAACCATCAAGAGAAGTTAGACTCTCGCGAACCAACAATTCATGATGGTCCATGAAGGTCCATGATGGTTTCAACTATACATTTCCATGATGATTTAATGGGAATTCTTGTTGGTTCAGCAGGAATATACCATAAAAAAGATTTGAGTTTTTTTTTATGTTTAACCATAATAAATCAGTCCGAATTCCTACATTGGGATGGTTTGGTTACTTATGCTGGTTACCATCAAGATTATGTTGGTCCATCAGTGGAAAACCATCAAAAATTCTGACTTGGGATGGAAGGCTTGGCTAATATGGAAATAAAAAATCTGAATTTATTGATTTATTTGAATATTTATTGACTGTAAGCACAATGGAAGTTAAAGTGTTAAAGTTGAAATTAGCCATTTATGAGAATTTAACAACCATAACTAAATGTTATGGACTGTAGAAACTAACGAAAGAAAGTTAAAACTAGCCTGTTATGAGGATTTAAATAATATCGATGAATGTTCATTGAATCTAAGCACCGTAAAAAGCCAAGGTTGTAAAGCTAAAATCAGCCGTTAAGAAAAATTTCTCTTATATAATGGAATGTTTATCGATTGCAAACACTAGGGAAGCTAAGGTATTAAGAGAGTTGAAATTAGTTGTGAGAATTAACATAATTAAATGTTGACTTTAGCATAAGGGAAGCTAAGGTTAAAACTCAGGCATTTACAAGAGTTGAAATAATGTAATTGGATATCAATAGGCTGTAAGCACAATGTAATTTAAGGGGCTAAGAGGGTTAAAATTAATTATTTATGAGTGTTTAAATAGTATACGATGTTTGTAAACATTATGTATCGACCATTTCTTCGTTCGGACTTAGAAATGTGCTCGATTTTTTTTTTATATAGACTGAAGATTTGGACTATAAAAACTAGTTGGCTGATGCATATTTTGTTTATAATTTGGTCAGCCAATTACCTTAGTGTTTACGAATCCAAAGGCAGTAATTACAAGAATCCAATGGTTCCGGTTATCTATTGCAAGTTGACGATAACTGCTGTAATGGCTATGAAATTTTCAATTATTAAATATATACATATTTACAACAAATAGCTTGCACCACAGTTAGCTCCAATTAACAATCTAGTAGCCATGATTGGGTAGTAAAAAAATCAATGTTCTAATTAAGGCTCAGCAGAGAACGTTGCTGTGATAATAGAAATATCTAAAGAAAATAAGTAAGACTGAACAGCCGTCATACAAACGTATTATGGCACATTTTCTAATATTCCTGTGGACGTAACATTGATGGCAAAGAAACAGATGGAATGTAGTATGTCCTTCTTTAATTGTGTTAGTTATCCACTGTCGTTTAAAAAAGTGTGTAACTGACTTATACTTTTCCATTTTATGTGAGCATTAAAAACAATAAAGATGCATTCCTTATTAGTTAGCCAGTCTTCTGCAATTAATTAGAAATGTGTGTCGTTAACCATTAAACTGTACTAATAATTCAACTTAACGTTATACATAATTTTACTTTATATTAACATTAGACTTACATTAGAAGTAACTATACCTAAAATTAGACATAGTAGTAGTAGGGACCTTAATAATACAAAAGAAGTTTTTATGATGTGATGGATAATCCTCCAAACTCATTCAGAAAAAGCGGATAAATTATTCCTTGACAATAGCCATAAAAATAATAAGGATTATGTGTTCTTTTTTTAATTTAGCCAAAGTCCTATTATCATTTAGGAATGTGTGTAGCCAGCTGATACTTTTCTTTTAGACTTAATATTAGGAATAATATTAGTAGAAGCATTAGTAATTGAAAACAAGTTATGAGTAAGACTCAATGTGTGTTCTACTATGCGTTTAACCACACAATTTCTCACTACGCGTTCACCAATCACATTTGAAAAAGGTGTGCATACTTTTCCTTTAGACTTTACACTACTGCAAGATAATAAAATGTATAGCCGTCGTTGAGCAGAAGACTCAAATTTTTGGGTTTGCGACTGCTAATGTTAAACTCCGTAGTCTTGTAATTTTGAAGAAAAGGGAAATTAGGTGAGGTGAAAATAGGTCAAATTAGGTGAAATTTGCCTTCGTGGTGGACTTTTTAAGAGAACTAACCCACATTTGCGTTACGAAAACCACGAAAACGTCTCACGGTTAGCTTGACGGTAAGGGGACACTAACCCATGATCCATCTACCACTGGGGATATTTTATGTCAGCACTGTGGTCGGTGCAGAATTCGTATCTACCAGCCATCACCGGGATCGAACCCGGTTCACCTCATTGGAAGACGAACGCTCTATCACCTGAGCAAGATAATAGATTAAGTATCTGATAAGATAGTTACATTTCTTAAGTATGCACGCTACTAAAAGCCATTTTGAAATAGCATTAGTTATAACTAACTGTCTTTAAGCCCATTGCGTTATCAGTTATGTAAATGAGTACCAATCTAAAAGTAAACAACGCCACATTTATAAATTGATCCCAATCAATATGATCCCAATCGCAATAAACACTTTCCCTTCGTTCGGGTGTCAATGGACCGAAGTTACAGTTATCTTTGAGTCAACGGCCCCACCCTGCTATTCGACTCAATGACTCAGAAGAAATGGATGGAAAAAGATTGTCCAGAGATTAGAAGTGTTTTCTCCCTCTATGGGGAAGATGAAGTAAAAGATCCTCTTGATTTTCAAGGACGTTGACTTGGATGATACTCATTGCACTACCTGCTTCCTCATCCTATTTCTTTTTTTTTTTCCTCTCTTGTTTCCTCTTTGTTTACTTTTGTTTTATTTGGGTAGTAGTCAGTTGGGTGCCTCTCAACTCCTAAGGGTGTTAAGAGGTAATTATATCAATTGGGATGCTGTGTTTGGAATAAAATAAATGCTGGCGATAGCATGTCAATTTTTAATTTAAGGTTTCTTTCAGAAATTGAAAAGCATATTTTAACGCTATAAACTGGATGCGTTTAAGATTGAAAATATTCCAATTATTTATGAACAAAATTGTTGTACAGGATTATCTGGAGGAGTAGAAAGTATTCCTATAATTTATGAACAAAATTCTTGTACAGGATTATCGAGAGGAGTAGAAAGTATTCCAATAATTTATGAACAAAATTGTTGTACAGAATTATCGAGAGGAGTAGAAAGTATTCCAATAATTTAGGAACAAAATTGCTATACAGGATTATTGGGTGGACGATCTATAGGGAACTCCATTTTAAAATTTGATGCATTAAAATAACTGTCCAAGCCTAATTGGGTTTATAAATAATTAAAGTAAATAGTTATAACCAGACAAAGATTATGGGGAGGACGATCTTTAAGCAATGCCGTTTCGAAATTTGATGCATTAAAATAATTTTTTATGATTAATTATGCTCATAAATCATTAAGATAAAGAGTTATAACTATAAAACTAGCTTTATACCTTTTTTGTATTTTTATAATCTATACATTTATTTTGTTTTTTAATTTTTTTAAAAAACGCAAGAAAAGAACCACGCATATATATCCGATAAGACATATCCATGCACAATCTTATAATTCTTGCTTCCTAAAAAAGTACCCCAAATTACGCTTCAGATTTTTATAATGGAAACAGTTTGAAAAATTGTTTTCAACTTTTAAGATAACTGAATATATTGTTCTTTAGTATAAACATTGTTTGATTTATCAAAAATAAAACACTTACTCATTAATTTTCAACACTTTTGCTATTAGATTTCATTGTAAAATTGATTATAAAATTCTGTATTTTTTGTAAAATTCTGTTGTTTTAAATTGTGTAGAAAAAAGAATTCACGCAAAACATTATTATGCGCTAAAGTCACCCGTTGCTAATACTCAATCAATCGTAGGGGTAGAATTTTTTTCGTGCAAATAATTATCTTAATTACAACCCTAAAGCACCAGTAAAAATATAAAGAGTTTAAAGATTTATTTTTCAAGTCTTTGAAACCCATTTCCTTTCTTATTTGTCATTGTTTCACAACAAGACCTTTAATTACAAAATTAATCTAACATTAAAAAGACATTTTCTTAAATCTTAGAAACTTGTTTAAAAAACAACATTCCGACATAGAAGGAATATTTACGAAGGGTTTGGGAGCAATCTAATGATAAGTCCCGCAATGAATATTTTCACAATGACAAATTCTTCTCCTTTCCAGATAAGTACTTCACAAGAAATTTTTACACATTTGTACTACAATACATGATTTCAATATTTGTAGCAGTTTAACAGGAAATTAATACACGCAAATGGAAATGGATCGATCATGTTCTGCGTGAAACTGTAAAATTTAAAGTAAAACAAGTTCTTGATTGGCACCCTCAGGGGAAATAGAAAAGAGGAAGACTTAAAATTATTTGGCTCAGGATGATAGTAAATGAACTGAAAACAATAGAAAAGACATGGAGGACGTGGTAACAAAATATCTGATCTCCAATAGAGTTTGATGGATAACTATGATGGAAAAGTCGTGGTAGCTCAGGGGATAGAGCGATCGAATACCAATGAGGTAACCAGGTTCGAATCCTTAGCGATGGCAGATCGATACGAATTCCGCCCCCGGCTCACACCGACCACAGTGCTGACGTAAAATATCCTCAGTGGTAGATGGATCATGGATTAGAGTCCCCTTGTCGTCAGACTAACCGTGGGAGGTTCTCGTGGTCTTCCTCTCCATGTAGCACAAATGCGAGTTAGTTTAATTTAAAAATCCTCCACGAAGGCGAATTTCTCCCAATACTTGATCCAGGAGATCCCTTTTCTTCAGGATTTTGCTCAAAAGTACCAGGCTACGGAGTTGAGTCGTCGTGAAGCCTAAATTGTTTAACGACGGTTATAAAATAAAATAAAAAAGGTATGATAGAAGCCCCTGTGTTCCGATTCAGAGTAAAGAGAAATATGTATGTATGCTTGCATGTACACAAGTGCATCTTATTGTCGAGATGAACATCACAGCGTTTTTCACCAAAATCGCTTAAAAAAATGCTCTTTTAAATAATCTGGATTCGAAACCCGTCGTTCATACAACCCGTGATTCAAATTGACAATCAGTTTAAAGAAAGAAAGAAAAAAGTACACTTTCCCAACAACCGGTCTTCTACTGAAGGAACGCTTAAGATCGGGTAAATGAGAAATATGCGTTAACGCAATTAAGATCTCTTTGTTTTTCGCCCTCCCATATCACCGTTGATGGATGTGGTAACGTTGTTCTCATTAATATGATATTTAATCGGGTTTATTCACCTCTTTTTCAAAAGACAACGAGGAGAAGTTTTCAAAATGAAAAAGAAAAAAAAAAATCATTAAATCGATTCCATTAGAGCTGTCCTAAATTTGTATTGAGGGGGATTTGAAATTAGATCTCGTGCAAACAACAAACATACACACCTTAATTAAGAGATTGTCATGCGAGCTGCTGGTTTCAGGCCTTAAGCGTCAAAATAGCTACTATGTTTGTATTTTGATATACCCTGGAATGTTTCATCATTTATCAAAATTAATAACTACATCAATCAAAATTAGATTAACCGAAATGACCACTAGATAACCTTTTTTTTACTCATTAATAACGTAGTACAAGAACGATTGACTTAGTACAAAAAGTTTGAAAAATGGATTTATTGGGATTAAAAGTTCGAAAAAATGGATTTATTCAGATTAAAAGTTTGGATAAATGGATTTATTCAGATTAAAAGTTTGGATAAATGGATTTATTTGGATTAAAAGTTTGGATAAATGGATTTATTTAGATTAAAAGTTTGGATAAATGGATTTATTAGGATTAAAAGTTTGAAAAAATGGATTTATTTGGATTAAAAGCTTGGATAAATGGATTTATTTGGATTAAAAGTTTGAAAAAATTTATTTATACGGATTAAAAGTTTAAAGAAAATGGATTTATATGGATTAAAAGATAGGATAAATGAACTATTAAGTTTATACGGATCGGATATTTGTTTCAGTTACCTACTTATTTAGCTCTAAAAAAACACTTTTAATTCAAATACAGATATAAATTATTTTATTATTAATAATTGTTACTTCAGGAAAAATTCTAATGAAAAATATTTGACGCACCTCTTTTTTTTTCTTTGCAAAAAGGAATCGTACTTTTGAAAAAACCCATGAAAAAAATTGCTTAAATAAGTTTAGTAAGAATTTAATTTATCAACCAAATTTCAATTCGTAGCAATCTATGATCTGCAAATTCTTTTACGATAGCTAATATTGCTTTTACAGCATTGTTTAATATCCGAGTTTAAGATATAATTTCTAAACTATTTAAATTGGAGAAGTAGCACGAGAAAGTTATAAAGAAATGATAAAACAACAGCAGAAAGGCAAACATGGCTATAAACAGAATCAAGATAATGATATTTGGAATAGTCACATTTAAAACACCTCACTGATTGATTTAAAAAACATCCTTCTTTTAATCTGCAGCTTTTGTTCTTATAGGTGATGTACTAAAGTTGGAGGTGAAATACAATTTTCTATAAAGGGGTTTTCCCACTTTATAGCGTCATCTTAATAATTAGAAAATTTCAATAATAAGAAAATTATTCATAAAAAAAGAGAAGAAAAAAAACGGCACATTTTAATGATTTTTGGTCTAGTAATCGAATTTTGCTGTACAGTAATGAATTTTAGGACAATGACTCGAAGGTCTAACCTTAAATGGATTAATGGATTTGTTGGTATACAAAAATAATATTTTAAATTGCGAAATCAGACTCTCAAATGTACCTGCATGTCCCCTTTTCGATGTCTTGGTTTCTTGACCTTTAAAATATGATGGGTAGCCGCAATCTGTAAAATATGGCACCGGCAGTTTTCCCCCTTTTTTAGTATTCCGTCATTTTTATTAAACTGCCCAGCCAAATCAAAAATACTTCTGTGAACTTGTTTATCCAAAGAAAATATCCATTTTATAATCATTGGTTAATTTTTTATATGGCATACAAATTACATTATTATAAACTATTTTATTTTATAACCGCTGTTGAACAGCCGACACAGTTTTTGAGTTTACGACAACTAATGTTCAGCTATTGTAGCCTTGTAATCTTGAACCCAATCCAGAAGACAAGGGAACTCCTGGATCAAGTATTGGAAGAAATTTATCTTCGTGGAGGACTTTTTTGATGGAACTAACCGCATTTGCGTTACATGGAGATTAAGACTGCGAGAACCTCCAACGGTTAACCTGACGTTAAGGGGATTCTACCCCATGATCCGTCTGCCAATCAGGATATTTCACTTTAGCACTGTGGTCGGTGCAAGCCGGATACGGAATTCGTATCGACCAGCCTTTGACATTCGAACCCGGTTCACTATAAACTATGTCATTTTAAATAAAAGAATTCGAAAACGTAAACAAAATTATTTGAATTGTTCTTGAGAAACAATTTTTTCTCCTTGCACAACAGTCATAAAAAATCGTCCTCAAAACTTGATTTTTCCTTCATCGACGATACTGATAATTCTTCATTTTCTGTATCAATAGTTGTACAAGTTTCACATCAGTCGAGATATTTTAGCTTAATGCCCTTACGACTGAATGTTATTGATGATTTGTTATTATGACAAATGATATAACCATGGTATGTCAAAGGAATATCCGCATATTCTTTTTAAATCTTTGATTTATGAATATAAAGTCCATCAATAAAGCGGCAACAAAATCATGTTACTTTATTTCGCTTTTTAATTTGAAAGGTAAATTCATAGAGCAGGACTGGAAATTAATGTTTTAAGCAGTTCGTGTAGACTTATATAGAACATAAACATGATTTGAGTATTGAATAGGTTATTACCTATATTGTGTGAGTAGGTTGTTATTTGTTTGATAAGTCACATTTATAAACAGAAGTGGGTGTTGGAAGCTTACATTTTTAATTTTTCAACAATAAATTGTTTTTTGTTTGTTTAATATTTACTTAATAAATTGTTGTTTACATTCATTCTTTTTATTCTGCTTCCTCTGATTTAAAAATCAAAACTATTTCAGATTTTATTTTATTTGAGTATTTTTTAAATAATAGCAACGGGCAAAAAAAACACTTAGCATTTAATCCTTTTTTTTAAAAAAATTAAATAACAAAACATTTTTATTTTGTTTTCTTAGTAAAAACAGTTTTTTCTGCAACGTTGTTTTACGAATTAGATAAAAACGTTAAAAAACCAACTTTTGTTCTGTTTTTAGATCTTAACTGTAGTTTTATTAATCTGAAATTTAAGCTATTTTTTAAAAGCGTTCTGTATGAGTTGTTTTATTTAAAAATGAATTTAAATATTATATTTAATATTTTCTTTTTTAAAAAATTTCTACAGTTTGTGTTTTTTTAAAAAAATTTTATAAGTAGTAAGCTTAAAAATGTTTAGAAAACACATTTTTTAATATTAATTTTATTTTTAAAGTTGAGTTTTATTTTAAATAATAAACAACACTCAAACAATCCTATAAAGTAGGAAATTTAAAAAAAATATATCTATAAAATATTGTATTAATGTTATAGAATATATGTATTCTACTTTTGAGTAGAATAAAAATATTTTAATACAAATTTATAATTCCTCTACAAATGTTGCAGAAGAGTATAAAAAAAAATTACAAAGAATATATGCCTTTTGAAATGAAATTTTAAAATTGTAATTTGAAACCTTCGCAAAGCATCTAATGTTCCCATCTGATTTAACGAACGCCTTTTTCGATTCACACGACGAAAAATTCCATCCAACCAAATACAATTAAATTATTACAAAATATGACAAAGTACTCATAAATATACGATACAATTTACGGCTATCTATCTTCTATTCCAACTAAAGAGTTTTCACACAATTATGTGCGATCGAAACACGTAAGTATTTCTCATTTCAAGACACACATAAAAATAAAAATAAAAGATTCAATATAACTTTTCGATCTTATCTCTCGATCTTTATTCATCGCCGTCATTACACGAAAACAGGTGAGAAAATTAAACCTCTGAGGGTGCTTCCATGAGGGTACATCAAACAAAGCGTCATCTTTAACAGCATTCTTTATCCTAGCTTACAGCTCTATGATTACAGGAATCTTTCAAGAAATGTAATTATTGAAATTGAATGCTTTCTGTATTTCGCCAAATGAGATTGATGAGAGAATAAAAAATTTCGCCAACTTCTTTTTTTAAAAGAGTAATGATGAGGTGTATTAAATGCATTTTCGATTGTTTTTATCTTGGAGTTAAATAATTTTTCTGGAAGATGATATGTTTAAGAATGGAATCTCAATCTATTGGTCGGTAGATGGGATGAGGAGATAAAACTCTTTTTACTTTTGTAGTGTAATTTTACTATCATAAGTGATTAATAATTTGATGTAGGTTCTCTGAAATTAATTTCGCAGGCAGAAAAATATTGAAGTAACGTTATTTAGAATTTATCTAGGGTCTTCATACCATCTATCTTTTTTTGTTCGAGCTGCTAATGCTAATTATGTCAAAAGGCGGATTTCTGATAGAAATATCTATAAAAGTTGTACACTTATTTTCATTTCTGAGCAAGTATCTCAGAATGTTGTGTGCTGATTTTGATTTCTTGCACAAATATCTCAGAAAGTTGCAAGTTTATTTCGATTTCTTTCACAAATATATCTCAGTTGCAAGCTGATTTTGATTTCTGGCACAAATATCTCGGAATGTTGTAAGCGGATTTTGATTTCTTGCATGAATATCTTAGAAAGTTGTATACTGATTTTAATTCCCAAAACAAGCATATCAAATAATTGTTGACAGATTTTCATTTCATGCAAAATATCTTAGAAAGTTGAAAGCTGATTTTAATTTCTTAGAAAAACTTCTCACACTGATACTTCAGAAGACGAAGGTGATTTTTATCGTGAATATTTCCGAAAGTTGCTGACCGATATCGATTTTTGATGCATGTTATTCAATATTAAAAATAACTTCGCATAACTTTAACCATCTATGTAAAATAAAAGTATTTATTTTCAACTTTGTTGAATTCCAGGATGAAATTGGATGTGTGAAGTTAACTGTCCCTTAATTGGTCCTTCTGGTTTCAAAAACAGTTAAATTAGTTTAAAGAAGTCAACCGTGAGACAAAATTATTTTTGACAGAAATCTTACAACGAAATTAATTATAATGAACTCAGAACAATTAAAACACATCAATCAATGTTATTCTTTATATATTTGATTTATTAATACCATATGTTGCCTATAGTGCTATTTCAAATTATTTTTCATGATACATTTTACGGAAATTTTATTTCGAATATTTAAAAGAAAAAAAATGCTTGAACTATTGAGCATCTAAACCTGTGAAATTTCATCTAAGTTTTAAGAAAATACGTTTCTTAAGTTCAGGGATGTAACGAATACTAACATTGCTGCTACGGATGCTATAGCTTTTATAAGTACATAACAACAGATTTCAAAAACGTATTAGAAATATGCCGTAAAAAATTTCTGAAAATTTTGAATTTGAGTGAGATAATTCGTTCAAATTTGCTGCAACCGCCGACCAGTCTGTGTAGGGGGCAGGGAACTGTCCTTGCATCAGAAAGGTTCTGGGTTCGAATCCCGGGCAAGGCATGGATGTTTCTTTCCCTCTATCTGTGTTCTATGTCCTTTCTCCTTTGTGTGTGAATGTGACTCGCCCTATAAACGGGTTGTGGTAGTGTGACGTGGGCGACGCTGTTCCACCGCCGTGGCTTCGCCACAGGTGCCCACTGGGTAACGAAAAGAGAATTAGCAGTTCTGGCACTTTCTGTGGCCAATGGACAATAGCTCCAAGTGCCCGCCATTAAAAAAAAATTGCTGCAACCTTAATATGACATCATTTTGAATCGCGTAAGTAAGTCCTGATCAATAATATTATTCAAATTGAATGAAAACATATTTTCTTTTATTAAGATTGTAGCAAATTTACGTAGTAGTACGATTTGATCTATATTAGGATTCAAAATTGATTAGATTTTTCTTAGAAATGTACGGAAATTGCATTCGAAATTTTTTTTGATATTTTCTCGACTTAAGAAAGTGTAATACCCAACTCCAGAAATGTTAAGAGAGCCGCAGTGGCTTAGTAGGGCATAGGGTCCAACGAGGTGCCCCAAATTCGATTCCCAGCAATGGCTAATCGACACAATCACGGTCACCCATTTACACTGAAGAGCCAAAAAAACTGGTATACCTGCCTAATATCGTGTAGGGCCCCCGCGAGCACGCAGAAGTGCTGCAACACGACGTGGCATGAATTCGATCAATGTGTGAAGTAGTGCTGTCCATAAACCAGTGGGAGTAAGAGGGGGTGGGAATATCTTCTGAACATATCGTTGCAAGACATCCCAAATGTGTTTAATAATGTTCATGTCTGGGGATTTTGGTGGCCAGCGGAAGTGTCTAAATTCAGAAGAGTGCTCTTGGATCCACTCCCAGACATGAACATTATTGAGCATATTTGGAATGCCTTGCAAGGTGATGCTCAGAAGATGTCCCCACCCCCTCTTACTCCCACTGGTTTATGGACAGCCCTGCAGGATTCATGATATCAATTATCTCCTGTACTACTTCACACATTGATCGAATCCATGCCACGTCGTGTTGCGGCACTTCTGCGTGCTCGTGGGGGCCCTACACGATACTAGGCAGGTATACCAGTTTTTTTGGCTCTTCAGTGTACAACCCAACGGCTTTTAACGACTCGTTGTCTTTTTTGGAGATTTTCCAGTTGGCTGTATTTTATCGCAATTATAATGAAGGCTTTCTTTCTTTTAAAACTTGTTTCTTGAACATAAAAAAAAATTAAAAATATCTTGGTTTTTCTTTATTTAAAAAAAAAAAAATGCCAAATGAGAGAACGGGTTGTAAAAAGCCGCTAGATTGGAGAATCGCATCTCAACCACAATACCCTTAGTAAAAGGTGGATCATTTTGAAACCCCTTGCCTCTTAGCTAACCCTGTCAGGTTTTAAGTGGTTTTACTCATGAAACGCTGATGTGGATAAGTAACATCAAAAAGTTCTCAATGTTGGCAATTTCGTCCCAACGCTTGATCTTTGTTTTCTGGGTTTGGTTCAAAGTTATAATGCTTTGGAATAGAACATTGATAGCCGAAATGCCAAAAAGGGTTCGACAGTTCACTGTCAGTTGTAAGTAAATAAATAAAAGGGAGAAAATGTCAATAGAAAATAAGCAATATCTTGGTTATTGATTTCTTGATCACATTATAATATATTATTCTTTTATTAATATTTTCACAATTAGATTACCATTCTGTGCACGTAATAAACTTTTCAACCTTTATTTTCACCCACATCATCTAACATTATTCAAATTTGAAAATCAATACCGCGCTCGCGCTGAGTGACGTCAAGCGACGTGAATCTCAGCACCTGGTGACTGCGATGACAAGCATTCAGCCAAATGGTGACGAACCCTAATACGTCAGGGGAAGAAAAAAAAAGTCTATGTGTAACAATAAAAATGTACTTCCCACTATGCCCCAACATCTGCCGGTCCCTACCATCCATTCCAGAATCTCTACCTTATTACCTGCCCAGTTGGAGAAGATCACGCAATCCAATGGGAAGTCGGCAACTGCTCTTTCACGTCTAATGCGCACCCCCTTACCCATTGCGGATGACAAACATAGTTCCGATTGTGGGGGCGGATAAAACGGTCAGGTGTCTTCACTGCGGCGTGACATGGTCAATTTGGTTGATACCTGAAGAGAGAGTTCTGTTTGGAAGACCTGGAAACCGATGTTGACCTTTTCGATTGGCAATTCCCACCTGGAGATACTTTTGTAGGGTTATCTGTGATTTCCTTTTTTTTTCTTCAAATTTGAATGAACGCCAATGTGCAAATGTAATTAAAGTTGTTCGCCATTCGTAACAAATGACCCATCAATAGATCTTTTAAATGCCCAAATATGTCTTTAGACCACAGTTAATAACCAAGTATTCATAAATAAAGTTAAAATTGTATTTATCATTTTATATTTTATAACCGTCGTTGAACAGCCGACCCAATTTTGGGTTTACAACTACTAATATTCAACTCCGTATCCTTGTAATTCTGAACCTATCCAGAAGACAAGGAAACTCCAGGATCAGTACCCCCAGAGGTATGATTTGTTATGGGAACATGGAAGACTTTGAGACTCGACAGATTTAACGTCACCATTCCATTCGTCACCTTATCAGTCACCATTTACTACATGGAGAGTCTTCGGATCGAACCAATGACCTCTTAAACATGGACCCAGTGTCCTACCAACAAGGCTTTCCCGGTCTATGATCCATTGGTACAAACAGATCATTTGTGTACCATTATTAACTTTGTTTTAAGCCCGTTTTAGACTAGTTCAGATCTCTCTACACCAGTTCCGCAGAGCCTTTGGATTTCGTGAAAAAGTCACAGGGGTTCCGAGAGTTAGAACATTATTAATTACAAAACCCTAATAAAATATAATTTATTGTCATAAATATTATTATATTTATTGCAAATTTTATTACAATAAATTATAATATTGCAATAAATATTATTATATTGTAATAAAATCTGCATCAAATTAATTTTTATCACTAATTTAATATTAATCTGATAACGCTTATTTTCGTATTATTTAAACCAGAACAGCAGTTCAACTCCTTCATTTTGAGTTTATACTTACAATGAAATAAAATTAAATGACCAGATATCACTTCAGGCCTGTAAATTTAACTGTATGCCATAAAATCCAAATTTAAGACTAGTGTTGTTGAAACTACACGATGAAAAAATTTCTTTCTTTATTAAATTCATTAAATATTTTCAAAATAAGTTAAGGTCTTTAATAGATTAGTATTTTTCAAATTTGCTATTGAAATTTCTTCTAAGTCTCGGGGTTCCGCTGAAAGAAAGTCGATCATTTAAGGGTTCCATAACCGAAAAATTGGCGATTTTTTAAAGAAGTTTTATAACTTTTAAAATATTTAAGTTATTTGTCCATTCTAAAGCCCAAATAATTCTTCAAGGCAAAATGACACGAATAGTTTAAAATTATAGCTTTGCTTCAAGTGTAAAGCTCTAAAACTAAGGATTTTTTAATTTTCCTTGGCGAAAGTGCATCGAAAAACCATGTTAAAAATAAAAAAAAAATATCAAATTTGCATTCACTTTCTTTTATCCAAAATTTCTAATTTATACTTTAATTTTAATTTCAGGTTGTTTCTTTTAATTCAATTTAACTGTTACGCAAAATAAGATATTTATTTTTGTTCGTTAAAATCCCTCTGAGAGCTTTTTAATTCTTAATCATCCACAGAGCTTCATCGCCAACTGTGGCACACTCTCTGTTTTGTTAAATACAGATAAGGTGCTAGTGAGTCAAAAGGATCGAACCGGGGGATTAGAATGATCATTACTTTTGTTGCCATATTCATTCTCTGCTACCGTTTCGTGATGAAGTGATGCGGAGAGAGTCACTAGTATAACAACACACCTGATGAGGGAAAAGTCAGAACGTGATGCTTCTGTTAGGGATTCTTTTCTCAACTTTTCCTTTCAAAAAGGGATTTATGAGTACCGAAAGTTTTACTAAATATTCGATTTTTTTAAATTTTTTTTTAGTAATACAAATAAAATGAAATGTTACTTTAATTTCTATATTTCTAGTTTGCCTTATTACTTCGTATTTTACATAAAAAATTAATTAAACACTATTTCCAGTTAATTGCGAAGTTTCTAACCTTGTTTTCATTAATTTTGAACGAATATACTTAAACAATTTTCTATTTCTTACAAAAAGCGTAATTTATTTATTTAAAATGGACAGAATAAGTAAATTTGATCAACTCATTTTTAATTTTTCAACGTATTTACTGTACAAATTGATTAATATATATATATTTTTTAAATATGTGGTATTGAATTACAATCTTATTATTGAATTATGAAGTAAAATAACGTTAATTTTAAATAAAGTTATGTATAAAACGAAAAAAAAAATTTAGTATAATTTATAACTTAATCTGTAGATCACATAACTGTCATTCACATAAACTACGTAACTTAATTTATATTTAAACTCATTCGAATTTTATGATGTAACTTACATAAATTTTAAAAATAATAATGCTGATTAAAATTTGTACGCAACTAATTTTCTTGAATATTTTGCATTAAAGAGCTAATTAAATACTACAACTACATTTATACAAAATATTAGCATAACTATTTACGCGTACTTCATTATATTAAAATATATATGTAAATTTAATGTCTGAAGTTATGATGGCTATTTCAGATACAAAGCGATTAAAATTTAAATAATTACCATTTTGATTAAAAATTCCTTGCGCTAATATTATAAAAGCTACAAACTCATTATTTTAATATTATTACGTTTATATTAATAATTTCAAGTTGAAATTAACTTCATGTTAGTATCACAAAAAGTGATAGAACAATTGTGTTAAACATAAACAGTTCCCATTTTAAGTAAAGATTTTCCACGTTAATAAAGCAGTTATTTCAAATCTAGAAGTGCTTTGATAATTCCCGATTGAATTGAAAAAATATTTACGTTAATAAAGCAATTATTTTAAACAAAATAAGTGCCTAAATATTTCCTGTTTGAATTAAAATATATCTGCGTTAATAGAACAATTGTATTAAATAAAAGCAAATAGATACTTAAATAATTCCCAATTGAATTGCAAAAAATATCTCCACGTTAATAAAGCAAGCATTTTAAATATAAGCAAATAAGTTCTTAAATAATTCCCGATTGAATTTTAAAGAAATCTCTACTTTAATAAAGCAACTATTTAAAAAAAATGAGTGCTTAAATAATCCTCATTCGAATTTTTTAAAAAAAATCCCTATATTTCCGCGATTTTCAAGGGAATTAAATCACAGTCGTGGGTGTTATTGCAGGTGATACTGAAATAGGGATTTGTTCTTTATCTATCTACTTCATCTGGTGGACAGACAGTAATAATAATCTGTAAAAGTGAGGGGTAACACTACCGGTCTGCTAAAACAGCAGCGTGTTCTTCCTCCCCCTCCCCTCAAATAGGCGCGTGTTGCACCACCGTTACATTATTATCCAAAAAATGAGACTTTTTGAACGCCCTTCTGACAATCAATAGGATATGTAACGGTTTGTGTTTGCATTGAAGAGGGATGATGAAGAGGGGGAGGGTGGTGAGTGATGGTAATAGGAAAAGAAATTACAGTAATGATACAGTGCTTTGGTCTCCCAATGATCGGCATGCAGATGATTTGTAACAAAAGTCGGATGTTGGGGGAAAAATTTGCAATAATTTTAGCAATTTATGTGGTTCATTTAAAGTTGTTGCGTATTAAGGGTAAAGGAAAACTAGAAAAGTGCACAGTGGAAAAATAAAAACGGAACACTTCCATAATTGTGGATCGAATGATCGGATTTTCACGTACTCAAGAGCAATCTTGATATTTTGAGAGGTAGACTTTAAATTTAGCAAAAAAAGATGGTATTTTAAGTTAAGAAATCAGTTTCCCTCTTGGTCTTCTATTAATGATTATTATCGGTCTTCATTAATAGACCCATGTAACAGCCCAAGTAAAGAAATTGCTAACTAGTGTCGGTCTTCATTAATAGGCCTATATAGCAGTTTAAGTAAATAAATTTTTAACTATTGTAGGTCTTCATCAGTAGACCTATATGACAGCCTATATAAATAAATTCCTAACTAATGTAGGTCCAATTAATTGCTAACTAACAAATTGCTAACTATTATTTATTAATTTGCCTATACAGCTTATATAAATAAATATTCATTGAATGTTGTAGGTTCCGATGAAAGAAAAGAGTATCAAAAAGAAGATGGATCAGAGAATTCTGGAATCATCCCTCCTCCTCTCATCCCAAAACAGGAAGATGGGGATGAATTGTCTCATCTCAGGTGTTACGCCTGTGACATCGAATTCCCAGATCATTACAGGTTAGTAATAGTAATTAGCAACAGTTTGCAATTAGGTCATTTTTTAACCCTTCATAAGGGCATTATGCTTCCCACAAACTTCCTTAACTATTAGTAGTCAATAGGAAGTTTTTAACCTCCTAAGATTTGAATGTTCGTGCGGCCATCTGCTAATAATTTCAGAAAATAAAAAAAGAAACAATGAAAGGCGTTGCTTTGAAAAATGTGGATAACAGTAATGGTTGGCGTGGGGTCGAAAAGAGAAGTCAGCACTGGAGAACCATTTTTCCTTTTGCGTTTTGCGTTCATTCTTTTAATCATTTCTCATCGCTTTTGCTTGTAGTTAAGAACACAATATTTATAAAATATTTATAAATGCGGTTATTTGTAAGTACGGATGTTCAAGTTTATGGAAAAGTCATTACAGTAAGAAACATTTTTTTGAAAATTTTGTCTACATTCCCACCAAAAAAATATTATCTTAAAAATTAAATTAATTTTGATCTAAATGAATCGCAATTCCAAAAACATTTTCACAATACATTATTTAAAAAATGGCCTTAAAGGCACATAATTACCCATCTATAGTTAGTATATTTTGTATATTTTATGACTCTGTTACCGTGATTGACCAAAATCAAGAGAATGTGAACTTTCACCAGTGAATGTCAACAATCACATAGTCACTTCGGTGAATGTCCGAAACATTTGTTGTATCCGATTTGATATTAATTTATTCGTCGATATTATATTTATTCGATATTTTAATATCTGCTGACGATAGATTAGGAGAAAGATCAGTATTCGGAGCACTGGTTAAATGCATACTGAGTACGGGCACTTAACTTTGAAAAAAACATCAGTGGAGGGTATACTAGGCAAATGTACACCGGGCAGTGGCACTGAACCTAAAAAAAACCCATCAATGTAGGGTATACCGGACAAATGCCTACCTGGCAGTGGCACTTAACTAGACCTAGTATATATTTCGGACATTTACCAAAGCAACTACGTGATTGTCGACATTCACCGGTGGAAGTCAACCACAAATTTTAATCATTCACAGTAACAACTACTCGTCTTCAAGAATGTATGATCTAAAGTGAAAAGGCTGATCTAGAAGATAAAATAATTCAGTTTAAAAATTCCACTTGTGAAAATTTTTCTTAAAAATTATATTCTAATAATAGTTTACAACTTGAATTCTGATCACGAAATTGACATGAAATCGTTTGATTTTCCGATCATTATTTAATTTAAGAGACATTTACCCGTAAGCGCAATTTAAAAGCCATCTCTTTCTTCCTGCATATCAAATAGCGAATTCTTCCGTGCAACCGCTTAGAGCGACAAAATATAGATAACTAGAAGCATGAAAAAGGAGTCAAAAATGACAAGTGAGCTAATTGTCCTTTTAGCGATTTGTTACAACTGACTAATGAATGGAGATTAATTCTTTTTTAAGTAGATTACGAACATACGCCTCAACTCTAATTTCAAAAGAAACCCTAAAAGAATACTTTATTTCATATTTTGTCGTATGCTTAGTTCGATGTTTTTTAAAAAATTATACGGTGGTAAATAAAACAGCGTTTTTATTATTATACGACGATATAAATGTAAAAATATTTTCAGTGACGTTTCTTCGAGTGAAGGATATGCTGTCTATTTATATTTATTGTTCTAGATTCTTAAATAAATTGGTTTTAAAAAGAGTAAATGATTTATGGATGTTTTTACGGTATATTTTCGATTAAAAGTTAATTTTTGAAAATGTCGAAAGCACGTTTTTTCTTTGAAAATTTATCACAAATTAAAAATCCATAAATAAGTGTATACGTAAAATGAATTCATTAAATGAAAGCACATTGCTTGCGTTAATAATTATAATATATTGATTTAAACTTAATTTTGATTTATTCATTGATTTAAATTTAGAATATACATTGATTTCATCTAATTTGAAAATGGCCAATCTATTAATTTAAATATGTTGACTCTACTTGATTTAAATCAAATGATTCGAATAATAATTGTTTTGATTCTTTGTTACAAAACCACCTTACTTAATAAGGCAAATTTAAATTGATTGATTCGGAAGATTTTAATAAAAATATCACTGTATTTTTAGAACCAAGGAAAAGATTCTTTTTATTCCGATTACTTTAATTATTTGTTCGACTCTTTATTGTTGGAAATTTTAGCCATATAAAAGTCATAAATTCTTGATATTAAATTGTGTCATAAAAATCCATATTATCTCCTGAATTTGTCGTAATCTAAATATAATACTAAGTTGAATCATAGTATCGTATGCTTTAGTTCAACTTCAAACTACCAACTAGAGTGTGAACACCATCGTGAACTTAAACGTGATCAACGAAACTGTTGTTCAACTTGAAAACACCCACTTGAACGTGAACACAAAGTGAACGTAAGCATGAACAATGAAACTGTTGTTCAACTTGAAAACACCCACTTGAACGTGGACACAAGGTGAACCTAAACGTGAACTACGAAACTGTGGTTCAACTTTAAAAGAAACATTTTTCAATCGAGCACCATGGTCGCGACAAATTTAGAGCATTATGGTTCAAAGTTTAATAAATTTTTCTGAAAATAAATAAAAAGAACGAAATAATCAAACGAAGTAGAACTGAACTAAATGGATGCATATTTTGATTAACAATCTGAAAGCAATGAACTAAAACAATAAAAAACAATTACTGTTAAAACTCGAATTCACATCATTGAATTTCGATCAAATCTAAACTCTTTAAATCAATTCTTCAATCGAAAACCATTAACCATTCATTTCCATATTCAAGTAATTGACAAACAAAATCATCTCTTAAAGTACGGGAAGAAAACGGCATTCAGCTTTGAACCCAGTCAACTTTCCCTTTCGTTTATCTCGTTTCGATTTTTTCTTTCCTTTTTCCGTAACAAATCCTCATAAAAAAACACAGAAAAGGATGAAAAGGAATGTGCTGAAGGAGATTACGAACCCTCGAACCACCTGACACCACCTCGATTTGGGGGAAAGGATTAAGACGCATTCTCCAACGCGTATCTAAATCCTTGGTTACGGAACACGTAGTTTTTGTTTAAGGTTCACGCGGGACGCTTCGTTCATAAATCATTCCAATCTGCTAAGTGAGTTGTTAAAATACTTTTGCTATCGCTTGGGAGATTGTACGGCGATATACGGCACTGTCAATCATTCCATTATAAGTACCCTTCTCATAAAAAGATGGATGAGTAATTTTAAATAAATAAACACTGTTGTTTGTTATAGAAATGATACATTTTAACCTCTCAGGGTATATGTTGCTGTGTGATCTGAATTACAAATGACGGTTTTAAATACATTGGAGTTACTTTACTAGAAATTCCATGTTTTTCGTGGGAAAGTTTGTTTTGTTTCAATAAATGTATGCTTTGAAAATCTTACTCGTTATCTATAATAAAGATGATTTTTAGAAGGATTAGATAAATTTAGCGCTCTGCGCGGAGCAGTTGCTAAAGGACAAGCTCGGTTCAATTTAGAACTAGAACGAAAGATAACGCACAAAAATGAGCTGGTTGCTACGCTGAATTTCGATAATTATTAGTTCAATTGGTGATATTGATTATTTTTACTAGCAAAGTTAAATAATTGTAATTATTTTTTCAGTTGTTGTTTCAGTTTATTTACGTCACTCAAGAGCAGCGCAACTAGCTATTTTATTTTATTTTATAACTGCTGTTGAACAGTCGACACAATTTTTGAGTTCACGACTACCAATGTTCAACTCCGTAGCCTTGTAGTTTTGAACCCAATCCAGAAAACAAGGGAACTCCTGAATAAAGTATTGGGGGAAAATTTGCCTTCGTGGAGGATTTTTTTTTATGGAACTAATCCGCATTTGCTTTTCATGGATAGGGAAAACACGAAATCCTCCTGCTGTTTGCCTGACGGCAAAGAGACTCTAACCCATCCGTTTACCGCTTAGAATATTTTACGTCAGTACTATAATCAGTGTGAGCAGGGTGCAGAATTCGAATCGACCAGCCATCGCTGGGATTTGAATCTGGGTATAGTTAGCTATTGGCGATGGTCTGGGAAACATCTTTAAGGATGATTCGAAGACACGCCATCTCAATTTTGATCCTCTGCAGAGTCAATGTCTCACTCGCTTTGGTAGCCTGACGACTTGCATGCGAAGTCAAGCACTTTACGATAGAACAGTTTAACGAGGACCGATAACTTGTACCCACGGTTCCTACGCAGGCTGATCAAAGTGGGCACCTACCAGCTCACTGACAGTAGTCAGTGACCGTAGTCAGTCTGGGAGCCGTGTCTTTATGATTGGTTCACATTTTTTAATTAACTTGGTTCTAAAAATGTTAAACTTTTTCGTTCCGGAACATTTTGTAAGTAAAGAAAAAAATACATGGAAAATTTTAAGTGAAACCTAAGGACATATACTGTTCGAGAACTTTAAATTTATCTCTATTTCCTATGTTAAATAACTCGAAAAATAAAGAAACCATTTATTACTGACGTAACTACTAAAACTTTCTTAACTATTAAAATTTTCCTTTTTAGCATGCTCGCTTCTAACCACATTATCTCAAAAGGAGTATTTATAACAAGCCTATATTTACAAAAAAGGTAAAAACGGGGTTTTTCATTTAGCAAAAGAGAATAAAGATGTTTAAGTAGATGTTAAATGCACCTCATGTTTTCACTTTATATTGTTTCTTCCTCTTAAGAGAGGTCTTCATTGGATATTGAAACGGCATCATGCATCATAATACCCTGCCTTTTTTGTTGACACATGTATTCCGCCTATTTCAACCGTATTAAACAAAATTTCGTTCAACGCCCATTAATTTTTGCGTGGGTGAAAGGATTTCTGAAATTTTGACTGACACTGGATGGATAATCATCATCAAAGGAATATTCTCCTATTAAGGGCCAAATCTTGTCTAGACTCAAGATTGATGATACTTATAACTAATCCTTAGTCGATTTGAACTTTCGGGAATACGTGAGTGTGAAATATAAGTATTTATCTCGGAAATAGTTAAACGTTTATTACCCTCTTTTTTACCGATACTTCCCCGTTTGTTTTGTTTGGTAATAGCATAATGAATGTTTATGTTATGGTTTAATATATTTTTCAAGTTATTTGTTATTATTATAATTAATGATTCGTTCAAAATGCCTCGCTTGCTATTGACGCGCTTTTGTTTTTAAATTGAAATTTCTACTGCTTTCTGACGAGATAGAGAGCTCAAATTTAGCAGGTTAATTTTTTTCCCTCCGTGCCTTATGTCAATACAAGTTTGTTTAATAAAAAGGGGCAATAATATTAGTCGTCCTTTTAAAGTCAGTAGGAATTTCGACCGAATTATTTTTACTTTTATTGTATGCTTTGGGTACAACTGTGTCCAGTCAACTTATGCAGTTAAAACAATGAATAAAGAACTGTGGAATATTGGTAGGAAATAACCAGAATGAATTAATTGGTTTGGCTAAAACCTTTTATCGAGCCAGTCCAAAAATAAATAAGAAAATAAAAGATAAAATTTTAGATTGAGTTTTAGAAATGTTAACCGAGCAAAATAATACGGTTAAATGTTATCCCGAAGGAAGAATTGGAAACTGAATCTAATAAATCAAATCTGTATTAACACAATAAAACTATTTTCGTTCCTTCAACTGAATAATTTTAAATCTTGATGTAAAAATCTATTTATCGTGGGAAGTCTAGGCTTATATTATCAAAAAAAAAAAAAAAAAAAAAAAAAAAAAAAACGAAAAAGAAAAAAAAAAGAGAGAAAACTCTTTTTTTATCATCAAGAAACAAAAAAAAAGGGAAAACTCTGCTTATCATCCAGATTCAAAAAAAGGAAAAACTCATTTTTATCGCCAAGAAACAAAAAAGGAAAATTTTTTATCGTTAAGAAACAAAAAAAAAATATTTTTATTGTTAAGAATAAAAGAAGGTAAGACTGTTGTCAAGAAGCAAAAAATTGAAAACTCTTTTTATCGTCAAGAACCAAAAGAGAAAAAAAATGTCTGTCATCAAGAAACAAAAATAGAAACTGTGTTTATCATCACGAAACAAAAAGGGAAAAATCTGTTTATCGTCAAGAAACAAAAAAAGGAAAACTCTTCATCGTTAAGAAAAAAAAAGAAAAGAAAACTCTTCTTTATTGTTAAGAATAAAAAAAAAAATTTCTGTCATCAAGAAACAAAAAATAGAAATTCTTTTTATACTGATGAAACAAAAAAGGAAAGATTCTGCTTATCATCAAGAAACAAAAAATAAAAACTCTGCCTATCGTCAAGAAACAAAAAAAGGAAAACTCTCTATCGTTAAGAAACAAAAAATGAAAACTCTGTTTATCATCAAAAAGAGAAAAAAGAAAACTCTTTTTATCGTTAAGAAGCAAAAAAAAAGAAAAGATAGTTTGTAACAATCGTTGTGATTGGTAAGCGAAATAAGCAAGAGGGCAGAGTCCTCTAGTAATCTATTATACCTCAAACTCGAAAAGTTATTAGGACATCCCTGAATTATTGCAACAAGCATTGGAATAGAAAACTTAGCAACGCATAGAATGCCTTGCATTCCAATTCACTCAATTCAATAAAACTTTATTACAATGTTCTTGGCACAGAAGAAGAAATCAGACGGTAGAAAAAAAAATTCCAACCAATTGTTTCATTGAGTCACGAAGCCATCTTTCCCATCCTCAGAACGAAAAAGGATATCGATATCACGGACGCTTAATTCTACAAAAGGCGATGATCAAGATTCAAAAATCAACACTATTGTTATTTTTTGAAATTATTGATACTCTGATTTTAATAGGAGGACGCCGGCACGCTGGAGTCTTCGTGCGGATACTATTAAGATTACCTATTGAAAAATATTTTTCTGTTCTCACAGAGTTATGAAAACGTGCAACACGCCTGATTGGATTGTCCGTGGGAACAGACACTGGTTCTGTAGACAACTTTCAAATTGGGTACTGTCAGGGAATGAAAGGGATTAAAAAAAGAAAACAATTATTTCATTATCTTGATCAAAATCAAATGTAGAACTTTGGTGAACAATGATCTATAAGCAATGAAACAACTCTCGTTGGGTGTTGCTTGGATAGTGTTTGGAATGGAAGTTTGAGGAGGGTCTGGTATAAAAACTTTTGGGTTTTGTGTGTACCATAACAAAATCGGTTCACAAATTTCCTGCGAGACATTTTCCAAAATCTAAATATTTTAAAAATAAATGATGTTTGGGTCACAGAAGTGTAGAAGTTTGGTGAATGAGGCTCTATAAGTCAACCAACTGCTCTGTTTTTTAAAGTGACAAGAGCTGCTTGAGGAAAATTTTGAGAAAGTATTAACGCGTTTATGTGTTGTTTTTACAAATTAAAAAGTATGCAATTTTTATAGAAGCGTTTTGAAATAGTTTTAAATTTCAAGCATTCAAAAAAAATGGATACTTAGGTCTCAGAATTAAGCATAGAACTTTAGTTAGTAAACTAGGACCTATAAGCAATCAAACTTCTCTGTTGCTTAAAGAGAAGAACTTCTGAACAAACTTTTAAGAGTGTCCAAAATGCAATTTTAATTTTTTTGTGCTGTTGTGAAATTTAAAATATGTAAATTTTAGAAAGACGTTTTAAAATAGTTTTAAATCCAAGAAGTGTAAAAAGATTGATGTTTTGGTCTGAAAATTAACTGCAGAACTTTGATGAATCAGAATCTATAAGTAATTAAACTACTTTCTTGTTTCGAGTACTTCTCAACAAAACTTTTGGAACTTTTAAACGTGTTTTTGTGCGGCTGTGCTGCTTTCTAAAAAGTCTAAAAAAAATTGAGAGACATTTTAAAATAGTCTTAAAATTTAAAATCTTTGAAAATTGAATGCTTCGCATTCAAACTTTGGTGAACAATGTAAGTAATAACACTTCCTGAACAATGTAACAATGCAATGACCAATTTAAGTAATAACTCTTCCTAAATGTTGTTACAGGAGTAAAGAGTTTCGGAACTTCATTTTCAAGAGAGTTCGAAGCATATTTTTGGACGTTTTCTGTGTCTTTGTTTCTTTCAATAAATAAATGAAATTTAAGAAAAAACACTTTAAATAATTTTTAAACTTTTTAACATGATGTTTTGTTGACAAAAGGAGAAAGAGATATTTGGTGAACAAAAATATATTAAATTTTTGATTTAATTTACCAATTTGTTTTATTTATATTGAATGAAAATTTTACATTAAGCATCATTATAAAAAAACGTTTTTCAACAACAAAAAGAAAACAAAATAATTCAATATCAAAACTTTTGACTGTAAGCCATTGTAAAGCTTTGTCAAAAAAAATTTCTAGATGATTTAAATTAAATATGTTAAATCAGGGGAGTAATTTGTAGTTTAACGTAATTTTCGTGTTCTAACTATGAATTATATAATGAAGTAGGTAATATTATTCATTTTTTTAGAGTTGTCAGCGATATCTGTATAAGTAGCAAGATAGGTATATAGTTGGGAGTCAAGACGGGGCCGAAGTTGTCTATCATATAGGTCATCGAGGAGAGGGCAGGGTGTGGCCCCCTCGCAACCACTGGACAACTCCCAATTTGCCCCAAGATGATGGCACCAACGCCCAACTTCTATTAGAAAACATCCCATCTAACACTTTCGCTACTTATTTAGTATCACTGTTCGAATTTTAAATTACAAGTTTTTTGAATGGAAAGTTTAACTATCATTGTCTGACCACCACTAATGTTCTAGAATTTGCAGATCTTATTAACGGGTGTGACCATGCCAAATATAAGATTGAATAATATTTTAACTTAATTTCAGATACGTTTAAGTTGATGTGGTGGGTTTATTCTTTTCATTCTATGGCTTGGATCAGGATTCATATCCCCATGATGGTGCATTTTCTCCGATGGTGTTTTAGTAGAGTCCAGAATCCAGTTTAATATTATGTCTTCTTTCCTCATGTTCGAACAGCCGACCCCATTTTGGGCTCACGACTACTAATGTTCAATTCCGTAGCCTTGTAATTTTGAACCCTATCCAGAAGACAAGGGAACTCCTTGATAAAGTATTGAGAGAAATTTTGCCTTAATGGAGGACTTTTTGATGGAACTAACACGCATGAAAACCTCCCACGGTTAGCACGACGGCGAGGGGACTCTAACTCATGATCCGTCCATCCCTGAGGATATTTTGCGTCAGCACTGTGGTTGGTGCGAGCCGGGTGCAGGATTCGTAAGAGCCAGACATCGGTGGGATTCGAACCCAGTTCACGACATTGGAAGATGAATGCTCTGTCCTCTGAGCTACCACAGCTCTAGTATTATGTCTTCGAGTTGTTGGTTTAAAGTTTGGCGGTTGGGTAGCACGGCCGTTTGATTAATACCAGTAATTTAATTATTTTTGGATGCTAGAAACCTAATTCAATACGTATCATCAACTTTATGTAGCAAGTTTCTTAAAAAATAAATTTTAAATTTATGAAAAAAGTATGGACGAAAAAAAAATAAACGAGGTATTGTTTTCATTAATGTTTTCAAACGCAAAATGTGTCAAAATTCAAAATCAATTTATTGATATTTCGAACTCTAGAAAATAGGTTACAAAGCCAATTATACTAAAAGTATTAATTTCGTTTATTTTGAAGACGATCCTTTTCTTAAATTTCGATCAAAAGATATCTTTCCAAATGAATCATTTAAAGGAAACAGGGAGGCAGTTACCAAAAACTTAAACGGAATGCTCTAAATTTTATATTTAGCCACAATCAGCTCGATATATATCACATCTTTCTCAATTATTATTCGCTTTTGTGAGTGATTTTATTGAGTGAATTCAAAAAGGGAAAGTGCTGCGAGGCACAAAGCAAGAAATCGATGATATTGCAGCTCGCGGGTTAATGAAGGAAGTCAAAGAAGATGAAAGAGTTCTTCTCTTCGAACGAATCTTCTTCCTCGTTTGAATAGAAAAAAAGAAAGTTTCGTCAGGTGTGTTTCTTCGATGACGCCCTTGCCTCGGGACAGGGAGAGTCACTAGTTTTGGAAGGAAATTTCGATAGGAAAGAAGAACAAACGATTGATTTTGATCTGATGCGCGTTTGTAGAAATGTTTTGTGGGCGGACAAACAAGCGATTTGACGAAATTTTGGAGAGGAAGAGCTGGGGAATAACCCTTATTCTAAATGGTTATTAAAGATGTCATTGATAAAATACCTATTTACAACTAAATGAAAGATGCTCGAAATTGGTCTTTTGAAGTTTTAAATTATTACAGATTATATTTTAAAATAGGCGTGCTGAATTTCTTTTTTGTGCTTTAATTTATTCAGTACTTAAGTAAATGGTGGCATAAAAAATAAGCATATTTTGGAAATTTCTTCAGAGAGACTAAGGAACAAATCAAAACACTGGAAAAAAAATTTTTTTCAACCAATGAAGAGTAAACTATAATCTTTCCAAAGCTATACAAATGAAAAGGGTGACCATTTAATTTGTATAGAAAGATGACCATAGCATTTGCTGCATATAAGTGACCACGGCTATTTTTTTTGAAAGATGTACAACAGAACTAACAGCACTTGGACTTTTTGAGTTAGGATAGAAATTTTTCTTTTTTTATTAAATATGCGAATAGCTTTCCTTCAATATAGCAATTTCAGTGAAACTAACTTTGTTAAAAACATTCAAATTTACTAAACAAGTTCAGCAAAAGTTGTTAACAAAAAAAAAAAAAAAAAAAAAAACTCATATTTTTAAACACCCAGATAAATTTAGAATTAGTTATTTTATACAGCAAATGTAAAGAACATAATTTCTAATATACAATTTAAATTTGTAAGTCAATCGGAGGATAAATCGAGTAATGAGTTCAACCAGCTTGGAGAAAGGAAGCCTTGCAAAAAACGCTTTTGGAAGGTTTGTGGACGAATACTGTACGGAGGTACTGTACAAAAACCTACTTACAAATGCTTACAAAATGCTGTTTATAAAATGCTTGGGTAAATCCTTTTGAGTTATCTTTAGGGGAAAAATTTTTGTTCTTAACATATTACTGTCATTTAACCCCTTAGTTTTTTAAGAATTGCTCCTAAATATTTAGTGTCCATTGTATTATTTCGAGTGTTTTTGAATCAATGTTATCTTTAACTTAAATATACATGTAATACTTAACACCGTATCACAAAAGAATGTGATTTCTTAGATCCATCGTAAATTATAATAAACAGAAGTCAATACTGTCACATACACGCACTTACAATAACTCAGATTGGAGAAGGAGATTGCAGTATTAATCCCCTGATATCCACACACCACTCTCCAACTCTTTTTGAATCTGAAACCGCAACCGGGGTGGTTTAAGGGACAGAGTGCTCGCTTGATACGAATTTCGCATTCGGCTCGCACAGACCACAGTGCTGACGTAAAATGTTCTCAGTGGTGGACGGATCATAGGTTAGAGTCCCCTTGCCGTCAGGGAAACCATGGGAGGTTTTCGTGGTTTTCCTCACCCTGTAAGGCAAATGCGAGTAAGTTCAATAAAAAAGTACTCCCCGAGGACCCAATATTTGATCCTGGAGTTCCCTTGTCTTCTGAGTGGGTTTGAAATTACAAGGATAGGGAGTTGAACATTCGTAGACGTAAACTCAAAATTGGCTGTTCTACGCCAGTTATGAAACAAAATTAAAGAATGGCATAATATTTTGCTTTCTAGATTAACTGAGTAGTAATTGCTTTCTAAAAAGTAAAATAAAATAAAAACGCCAAATTATGTGAACTTGTCTGAGTCTTAATTGAGATCTGTCAGACTTGTCTGAGTCTGACAGAATAAGATATAAATACAAAACACCACTTAAATAATTCAGATATAGTGTGGGGAAAAAACGTGTCTAATTTTAAATTTTTTTTTTCTTAAAAAAATTAATTAAATTTGTTTAAACAAAAATGTCTAAAATTTCGTATGTCTATGGGAATTAAATTTCTGTCATATATTATCTATTGTATACAACTTATTTTGCGATAGAAATATTATACATTTTATTTCAGAATATATATTTTTTATTTGATGCGTTAACGTGATAACTGTTGTGATACTGTTATAATTTGCTCCATTTTTGAAATTTGCATGTTTGTAGTGAAAAAATGTTTGTACAATATAAAGTATATTATACACAATGTTGATAGCGTATACAAAATCGTGATAAGGATACACTTAGGTTTTACGATGCATTTTACAAAGCTCTGTTTTATACGAATACATTTAAAATATTATGTAAGTACAATACTAAAAAATCTAACAAGATCATCATTGATACATTACATTAGTACATATCAGAAAAAACCTTTTTTCGATCACCATTGAAATATTATACAAGTATATTGCTCAAAAAAGGAATCTGATTTAAACGCTACTTATTTTAATTTTTTAATGAATTTGAATTCTCCTGTTTGAAAGAAAAATAATAGAAGTCTCATGTTATGTGTGTGTACCTGAATCTTATTAGAAGAATGAATCAACCACGAAAAAGTTTTTGTATAATATAATTCAATGGTGATGGTGCGAATTAAGCACGGTGCGATAAAAAAAAGATCTTAGATAATCACCATTAAATTATTATTTAAGTACGCTTCGGAATTTTTTTTACGCGAATAATATTGAAATGTTTTGTAAGTACAATGTCAAAAAATCTTTTGCGATCTCTACTGAAATATCATATTAGTACATCACGGAAAAAATGTTTTGCAATCCCCATTGAAATATCATTAGTTTATCACGAAGGAAATCTTTTGCGATCTCTATTGAAATATCATATTAGTAGATCGCGAAAAAAAAAATCTTTTGCGATCTTCATTGAAATATTATATTAGGACATCGCGAAAAAATCTTTTGTGATCATCGTTGAAATATCATACTAGTACTACACGGGAAAAAATCTTTAGCGATCTCCTTTAAAATATATTACTAAGTCGATGAAAAAACTTTTGCTATCATCATTGAAATATCGTATCAGTTTATAACGGAAAAATCTTTTGTGAACATCATTGAAATATCATATTAGTACATCGCGGAAAAATCGTTTTTGATCATCATTAAAATATCATATTAGTACATCAAGGAAAAAAATCTTTTGCGATACCCACTGAAATATCATATTAGTACTACACGGGAAAAATCTTTTGGGATCTTCTTTAAAATATATTACTAAATCAATGAAAAATCTTTTGCGATTACCATTGAAAGTATATAATTAATAAAATATATAAAATGAAAAAAAAAAGTAAAGAATCAGAGTTAAGCACTGCTAATTTTAATTTAAAAAAAAAAATCGAATTCCCTTGTTTGAAAAATAAATAAATAAATAGAAGTGTCCGATTACGTGAGCGTGCCTGACTCGCATTACGAGAGTGAATCACCCGCGAAAAAGAAAAGCGAGAGAAAGCGATGCAGGAAAAGCAATCACCGTCGTCGAGTGTGTGTACCTTACCTTACTCTTACCTTCATCAAAACTAGAAAGAAAGAAAAAACAGGGAGGGAGGAGTCCCCCAAAAGTGGGACACCACTGCCCGAACGAACCAGCGATATGGAGCGATCTGAGTAATTGCCCCCGGGGCCCCGTAGTTGGATCGACGGTCAGAACAGACATAGCAACCACGCGCTGTTGCTTGCTACCTGTTGCATAGCATTCACGATGTTGAAGTGAGAGTTTGTTCTCTTTGCTCTCTCCCCCACCCTTATTATTCTTTTCAAACGATGAGAGAGAGTGTTGGTGGAACAACAAGGGACCTCGTGGATTGTCCATCGGAAGTCAGTCTTGTACTTGATCTCTTGGCTATCGGACGGTTGTCCTCCCTGGCTGCTGTGATTTTCTAATTATGTCGTTTGGACTGATTTTGTTCTTGTAAAATTTTAGTCAATCATTTATCGTTTGAACTTTATTGTGAAGAACCATTCGAAGGACTCTCTATAGGATATTTAAAACTTATCTTGAACTTTGTGACTATAAACAACAACAAAAAAAAAAAACTAATTTGTTAGTGAAAGTGACTCGATTTGGAATTATAAACAAGAAGACTAATTTGGTAAATATTTTTTTTTATTGTATGGTTTTTAATTCTTAAAAAACTTAATATCTAAACAGATTTTTTTTAAATGTTGTTTCTATATCCTTCTGTCTTAAATATTAGCAAAAAAAAATTGCTTTTACTTTTTAAGAAAATTAAAAAAAAAAAAAACTCATTAATGTGGTTAGAACCTTCTTTTTTCTTAAAAAAAGTATTAAGCTTAATTAACTTTTTTAAGTTTTGTAATTAGTACCTTAAAATAACTGTTAATTTAAATAAATTTGTACCTAATAATTAGCGTACCAATATTAATTTTTCGAAATTCTAAATTAGTATAAATTAGTACCTATTAGTTAAAAATTAGTACCTATAAAAATTGGTGTTTTTTTTCTTCATGATGTAGAATATTTTTAAATCGTACTTAGTTCACATTTTGGAGATGAAATAAAATTCACTGGACTCAAAAAAATAAACTATTCATATGCCATTAAATTATTCAAAAAGATTAACGAATTTCTTACTTTTCTTGTAATTTTTCATTGTAATTAAAAGTTCTGACCTACTAGAGTGAAGCCAATTAAAGACAATATATATGTAAAGATATTTAAAAAAAATTTTTTTTTTAAGTGTTATTCAATACATTGGAAGCTGAGTTTAAATAAATTCCTCATTACTACATTTTCTTTATTGTTATACACAGTTATACAAAATAATTTGAAATAGATATTTCAAAAAAAGTATAATCTAACTCATTTTTTTCTTTTAATTAAATGAAATAGAATAATGAATAATCTTAATGAAATAGAATAATGTAGAAATTCTTAAACAACTCTAGAAATATTTTTCTTCTTTAATAAGCATTATATTCTTCATACTTTTCAAGATTTTTCGCTTATCGACTCCATCTTTCCTTTGACGCATTTAGAAATATATTTAAAAGAAATATTTGAAAAGAATTGTTTCTTGATCGTCGTACACTGATTGTACCATTGCAATCAGAAAATTATGTTCTTCTAATGGAAATCTAACGAATTTAATAGATAAAAACTTCTAAATGTTCGTCGCTTTGCACTATGTGTACATTTCTTTTTTTTTATTTGAAAAAAAAAATTACACCGATATATTTTTTAAACATTGCATATGATATTGTAAAATAAAGAGCTTTAAAAATTTGATTTTGAAGTTACAAACATAACACTGTAAACAGATTTCTGAAATTAATCTCAGACACTATGTATCTCAGATTTGAATAGTGTTTTGGGTGGAAGTGTCAAATTTATTGATATGTATCTATATTTTGAATGTTAACAAAAAAGTAACCAAGTAGACAAATGTTAAATTCTTCACCAAAATGCAAAATCATTTAATTTTTTTTAAAACTTTTCATTTTATTGTTAAATTATAAGTGGCATTACGTCAATACTTAGCCTACAGGTAATAAAAAATTTAAATAATCCCTCTATAGTTAAAGTTAATAAATACCTTGCTTATTTATCAAAAAAGCAGTTTTAAATAAAGGTAAAATAATCCGGAATTAATTTTCAAAGTTGAAAACTATTTAATTTTATTGTCTGAAAGTCACTTAATTATTTTATACTATGTGTAAAATTGTGCATTTCAAAATTAAAAACGTAAACAAGAATTTAAAATAAAAATTAATTCAATTATAATAAGTTACGAAAAGCTCCCTTTGAAATGGTTTTATGTATCAAAATGTACTCATTCATAATATACTGAAATTTATGCTTCAATTTTGTAATATTGGCTAAAAATTAAAAAATTACAAGAAAATAGACTTAAAAATTAAAATTAGTAACCTAAATCTAAATTCGTTTTTGCAAGAAGTATACTTTCATGATATTCAGTTAAAATTTTAAATTACAAAGAACAAATTATAAGAAAGAGTTATAAATAAATTAAAGAAAACGTCTATTAAATTTATAAGTCTGTAGAGATATTAAATTTCACCAAATTAACCAGAAATTTTTTTGAAAATGTGTAACAATATTAACCTGTTATGAATATTTTAGAAAATACTGTTCCATTGGAACGATTAGTATATGACAAAGTTATAAGAAGTTTAAAAATAATTAAGATTTTACACTTGTTCCGTACCTAACCGTAAGCTCATACCGTAATCCAATGTTATAGATCCGTAATAAGGATTAGCATACGACAGTAAGATGCGTAAAAACATTAAAGTTTTATGACTTTGAAATATTTTGTATTTAATATGATACACAACGATAGCATGGGAAAACTTTTAAATCAGTTCACATTTTTTATAAAACTTTTTCCTTGATTTAGTTAAATAAAACTTTTCACAAAAAATAACTATTAATTTTAATAAATGTAAGTTTCAATTAAAATTTAGTTCAATCTATAATTACAATTTACTTTTTAATCTTAAAACTAATATCTTAAAGACAAAGATATTATTTAAATTATGATTTAATATGAATTTTATAAATTGTTTTTGAATAAAAATAGCCCTTTACTGAACGAATATTCTTGCTAACATAGACTCAAAGTTTTATACATTATTTAAAATCATTTATAATATTAGTTATATGAATTCAGTAAAAAAGGAGAACATAAATTGCGGAACTTATTTTGTCTATTATAAGATGGAATCGCGTATAAGTCACAGAATAAGAGAATCATAAAGATGAATCAATGATTATAGAACATATGAATCACAGATATGGTATTATAAATATTATGCCAAATGAATAAATCCAAGTATCAAACTTTCTAACATTAGTAAACCTATATTCTCAGAAAGATAATTTTTTTAAAAAGTTTTTGTGGTTATAAGCAATGATACTGTCTTAGAAATGCTTAAGCATAACAAATATTGTATATATTTTTTAAATTATGTATCTGTATCATGTCTTTAAATATATGAATTAGATCTATTCTATGTTTTGAATCATATATATCTTGAAATGGATCTATCCAAGTCGCAAATACTCTCTATTTTGGATTAGATCGATCCAAAGTCCTACGCAATATCTATTTTAAATTACATCTATTCGAAATATCCCTCCAATATGAAACACAAAATTTCATTCAGAATTAAATTGTGTAGAAAAATTTATTTCAATAACTTATCAGTATCATCAGAAAGTTTATATTTTAATAGTAAGATAACAAATTAATAAATTGCACGAACTAGCGAATTTACATTTATAATAAAACTTAAAAGCAATTATAAAGAATTCTGAGTTTTTTCTTAGAGAAGCAAAGGAATAACATTGGTAAAGCCACTTTTATGCAATTTTTACGTTAAATAGTTTGAAATTATTAATAATTAATTTTAATTAAAAAAATATTATTAATTTTATACTAAGAACATGAAATTGTTAAAGAACGTAAAGCACGCAATTTTAGTAATATTGAATAAAAATTAGCGAGAAAAATTTAAACTAGAAGTGTTAGCACTAGTGCATCTGAGGATTTTCGTTTCTTTAAATACTATGTATACGTGTATTGTATTAAAACCAATTTAATTAGCATTTACAATATGTATAACATTTTACAATACCTTTTATTGCAATCGATTCGCTCTGAATTCAACGAGTTTGCTCTGTTTACTCGGTATTTTTCTCTTATTGTCCTCATAAAAAAGTTTCACAACGGAAAGTAAAGAGAAATTAAATTATAAACAGGAACAATCAGAGTCAAAAGTTAGAAACAATATTTAAAATATTAAACTCAAGAAACCATAGTACAACATTAAACTCAACTTTATAAACAGGTTTTAACTTATATATTAAGCTCAACTCATTTAAAGAAGTGCAGAAGATTATCTAAGATTTAATCAAATATTTAATCAAATAATGTTTAATCAAATAAAATTTAATTGAAATTTAATACTTTAACTTTAGAAAGTAATTATAAATTTTTATATGAATATTTTATTAATTTTTTTCCTAATACCTATTCTAGCATTTTCTAAATAAAATTTTTTTTTTTGAGTTCCTATGAATTATATTATCAAAAGTGAAAACTTCTTTTTAAATATCTGAAAATAAAACTAAACATTTTACATATAAAGTGAAAATATTTTCTAATAGTAATTATTTATCATTTGTTAAACTTTCGGCATACTTTATCTTACGTTATTTACTAATATCGCATGCTTTCTGCCACATAGTAGAATTAATATTTCATCGAAGAAAAGTCTTAGTAAAAACATTAATGTTTTATTGTAAAATCAATATTGTTTAATAGTTTTATTGTAAACATAATATCAATTATCAGAGCACTATTTCACATTTTAATTTTTTTAAATATGGAATTAATAAAATATTTTAAACGTACGACATACGCTACGAATGCTTGTGCATTGAATTTTGAACTTAAAGGTTAATTTTTTTTGTGCATATGTTTCTTTGAATTTTAAAAACTCTTAAACATGCAAAACAATAATGTGTGTTAATAATTTTGTACAAAATGTACTGCATTTTTTAAATATTTTATCATGTTTAATCTCAACTCAAATACAATATATATATATGAAATATAGCTAGATATGTGTCTGATAAATGTTACGTGTTATTGGCAGTACTTCTGCCTCAGGCAGAACGGATAATTCACTATAATTTAAAAATGCGTGTTAATACTTGAAAAAATAACCGTTGCATTTAATTCAAGCTCTTTAATTTCATTTATTTTAACACAAATAAAAGAATCATATTAAAATTAAAAAGTTCATATTTTTTTACTGAATAGTTAGAAAAACCAGTATTCCGGAGTGCTGTTTGAAAAATTAGGTCAATCAAATAATAATAGGTTAGGTAATTAAGAAATTATAACTGTTTTTTCATTTAATTATTTTCTTGCTTTTAATAAAGTATTATTAAAATATTTTAATAAAATATTTAGACACTCTACTAGGTTTTCCTTCCTTAAGTAAAAGGTAAACCTAAGGAAGACAAAGCACGAGTACTTTGTCTTCCTTAGGTTTACCTTTAGGTTTGTCTTCCTTAGGTTTACCAAAACCACTACAAAGCACGAGTACTTTGTAGTGGTTTTGGTAAAGCTTCTTCAGGTTCAATGACATTTCGGTTCATTATTTCTTTTTCTTTGTGAAAAAAAGTTAAAAATGATACCACTTTAAAAGCCTTCGTAAAAATCATTCCTTAACTATTATAATTTTTAAAAAAATGGTTGCAAAATTCGTTAGAAAATATATGTTAAAAGTGTTGAAGCAAGATATAGTTACTTTTATAATTTTATTTTATTACTGTCGTTGAACAGCAGAGTCAATTTTAAGTTTACGACTATTAATTTAATATATATACAGCGGCCTAGGCCAATAGGCCCATACGCCAAATACAATGAATCATTTAAAAGGTCAACAGACCCTTATATAAATAAAATACAAAAATTATATGTATATATACAATACAAAACTTATTAACCCTCATATAAATAGAATACAAAAATTATATATATATATAATACAAAAATTGTGAACCCTGAGACAACCAGTAAAAACTGAGTGAGCTGTGAGCCAGAGCTGGTGGAACCCTTAATACAAGACAAAAAATCTAACAATTCACCAAAAACCGCCGTAAATACAGCTCATAAAACCGCCAAAAGGTGAAAGGATAAAATGACATAAATGAATATAGTGCTAAAATTGAAAAGTTAAAACTAAGACAAAATCAAAGATGTATACACTTGCCAATAGGGCATTGAAAGGATCCAGCCAATCAAGCCAGCTTGAATCCTGCTGGTGGAACCAAAATAGTGAGGGTGAAGTAGTAACAGGTAGTTAAAATGAAGAACAACAAGTAACGCAGAGTAAATTCAATTAAAGTACAAAAAAACAGAGGACAAAATACATATAGATACTAAAAGGTAAGAGTTAAAAGGGGTGTATAACAATCTAAAAACCATGTATAAAATACAATCGCAATGTAAAATACCAAATGTATTAAAATTCAAAGGTTGTAAACAAACCTAAAGCATGTATAAAATGCAAAGTCAAGTTAAAAGTCAAATTAAAACACTAAAATGGCAATGTGGCCCAAAAAAAAGTTTTGGCAAGGTGGTTAGATTAAGCAGGTTAAAATTTTAGTTATTGTCAATTTTGTTTATTAATTCCATTTGTTCCTCAAGAGTAGTTTTAATGATAATCTTGATAATTTCTCTACAAACCTTGTCTGCAAAAATTTGTTGGTCTGTTTTTTGGAAGAAATAATACGACTATTAATGTTCAACTCCGTAGCCTTATAATTTTGAACCCAATCCAGAAGACAAGGGAACTCCTGGATCAAGTACTAGGAGAGAGCTGACTTCGTGGAGGACTTTTTGATGAAACTAACCCGCAATTACGTTACATGGAGAGGAAAATCACGAAAACCTCCCACGGTTAGCCTAATGGACTCTAACCCATAACCCGTCTACCGCTGAGGATATTTTTGCGTTAGCCTTGTGGACAGGGAAAGGCGAATGCGGAATTTAAATGGACAAGTCATCCCTGGGACTCGAGTCCGGTTCACTTGATTGGAGGGCGAACGCTCTATTCCCTGAGCCACCACAGCTCAGGATATAGTTACTGTATTTATTACAACAACTAACCATTATTTTAGTAGTAGTTATGCAATTATACAATAATATATTAAATACTTTGTTAGTAAAATGTAGCTACAGTAAAAATAACATCATGAAAAGTTCTTTATGCAAATCGTGCCTTAACTATTACCATTTTGGAAATAATTGAATCATTGTGTAATAAAATAGAAGAAAAAAATTAAAGCAAGCTTGTAAAAAACGATTTTATTAAAAAAAAGAGTAAAAGTAAATTCTTCATTTCGAAATGAAGATTTGCGAAATTGATTTGAAATATATTCATCCGAATTTCGAACTTTCTCTGACCGACAAACGATCCGAATCATTTATCACTTCATATTCAACGCATGCGTGCGTTTAAAGGCCCAATTTAGTGCACCATGAGCGCTTTCGCGTTACTTGTTACAAATAGATAAGAATCGAGTACCATCTCTCAACAAATAGTTTTTTACTCCTTTCTCTTAACGACTCACGGCATAACAAGCACAAAGCCAACAAAGAAATCCACTCGGCCAAGCCGTCTTTAAGATGGAGCTCTTTAACGCGCTTATTGTTTTCGGACATCAAAGAAAAGATAGCTTATACATATTGTATACGCGTGCATTACACAACCAAAGATGGAATAAATAGCTTTTTTTTTTCTTTCTCGACGATGAAACAGAAAGTTCGACGAGGCGAAAAATAGTGATTTTTTTTACCTACGTTATTAGCCTAGTTTTGTTGATTACCGTTAGACAATTGGTATCACGGGGGAAGATATATCGGTTGATAACAGATTTTACTTGATTATTCTATAATTGTTGGTCTGAAGTGATAAAAAAAGATAGGAATTCATAATTTTCTAAGGAAAAAAATCTGTATCTTTCCCGTATCTGTATCTTTTTTTTAAAAATAGTTTTTTTAGATTGAGAAAAAGAATAGGGATGCCTGCAAGTGACGTAGTGTGAGGTATCTCGATCCTGATTGGTTGTTGAACCGTGGCATTTGTTCACGTTAGCAACTGTTCTTTCCATTCTATTTCGAGTAAGCCAAGCCAGTCTAGTACAAATTCTCTTAAGGGACACAATCTAAATTCTTTCACAGAGATTCTATCGCAAAGATTTCAATTCTTTCACTACATATTTACATAAAGACTTAACACAAAAGCAAGCACTAAGCTATGTAGAACATACACAAACTAATAATGCATCGAAGTTGCCAGGTACACAAAACAAAAACATAATCTCAGTTACAATAAAATACATAAATAAATAATAAATCTAAGTTAAGTACAAAGCGTAGACGAGAAAAAATTATATTTCAATTAATTTGATGAGCGATACGGCTCTATATTTTATTAACTTATTGTTACTTAGCACAGTTACTATGTAGAGAAACTTAGCTCATACTTAGCTTAGCTTAAACTATTTACATTTTTATATTTATAGTAATTATTCTTTTAGCAATTTTAGAACTTTCTTATCCTAATATGTCTTCTCATTAAGAATCATGTTTTTTTGCATCAAAGTAATTTTCTTCTCCAACAACGTTATTGCTAAGAAGTTAAGAATACCGTTAAGAATTTTTGTCTAGAATTTATAACAAAACGCGTCTAAATGAAATCTTATTTTATAATAAACCTGGAATTTAAAATTTAATATTAAAAAACGAGTCAGAAAAATCAATTCCTTCAAAATTGTTAAGAAATAACTGTTTTTTTCTTCTTCTACTTTTAAAGTATTAATTTTGATGCATTATTTTCGTAAAATGACTTTACAACAAGTCTAAGTTTAATTTAAAAGAAATTTGTAATCTTGTTGAAACAAATTATCATAAAAATGAATGTAGTTTTCTTGTATTTTAACACAATTTTAAATGCTTTGATTGTTTTTTTAATAATAAAATGATATGCATTTGTAATTTTTAATACGATATATAAAAATTTATTTTTCAAAATTCACATATTTTTAGTGCGTTGCTTTAAAATATTTTTTTTTAATGAAAACTCTCATTTTTAATGATTTTGAAAACGATTTATTCTTTTCGCTTTATTTAATTGCTTTTTTGTATTGAAATATTTGTTTGAATACAGTGTTTCTATTTCCCGAACATAAATCTAAATCTGACTTTTACTACTTTTTCGGTCAACATTATTTTTCTTAAAGTAGCGCAACACATCTTGTAAGTAATCTTATAAGAATCTCGTTAATTAATATAATTATGTTAGTTAATATATTTCGGAATTATAACAGTTTGACTATATTTGTCACGTGATAACTCTGTTGAAAAATAAGATTAACTTTTTAGCCCGAACAAGTCACGGTAACTGATTTTGTTAATTAATATAATTAATTTTCCAACAATACATTTTTAAATACTAAAATGGATTGATAGATTTTATTTTATTCAATTTTTTGTTTTTAGGTTTATTTCATCAGAAAAAAAAGATGATTGTTGATGTAAATATTTAAAAAAAAAAAAAAAAAAAAAAACATAAAAATTTTGGAATTAGAATAGTTTGATCAATTTTGTCGCTTGATAATTCTTTCAGAAATTAAGATTAACTTTTTAGCTCGAACAAGCCTCGGTAATGCATGCAGTTTTATTAAAATATAAATTAATTTATGACGAAATATTTCGAGCAAAATTTTTTTGCTTAGTTATTATGTGAAATAATTTGATTTTTTGACAAAATTTTGTTCCGAAATTTGTTTTACTTCCTATGTAAACTACCTGAAAATTACTTATTTATTTACTTCCGCTGCATTACTTATTTATTTATTTACTTCCGCTGCATTACTTATTTATTTATTTACTTCAGCTACCTGATCTGCATAGATTTCTAAGAAAGTTTATACAAGAGTCTAAACTTTGAGACTCGCTTCGCAAATTTATTGTATTGATAACCTTCAATTTAGGAAAATATATATCATTTTTTGGGATAAGGTTTATGCAATTTTAAATAAAGCTTCTATAGTCCAGGTCAAAAAAACAAAAAGAAATAAAATATAAAAAAAAATAGATTTGTCGTTGCTGTGATCACTTCCTTATGAGAGCTTCGTAAGTTATTTATGACAGCTAAAAAATCATCTCGCATTTTTTCTCTCAACTACCACTATTTCTTATGGAAAAAAAATGAAGAAACAGAATGAAAAATAAAACAAACAAACTTAGAACAGGCATGTTTCTTACATACACTGTTATTCGGACTGAATGACATTACGCCGTTCAGCCTTCCATGACGAATTTTGAAGAGAGTAATTCGGTATTTTTAAAGAAATACACCTGCTTCTTTTTCAATAGGTTTTTTTTTCCTGTTTCGTTGAAGATGCTTTGTTTTTTTCTTTTTTCTCTTTTTCCTTTAAACAAATAGAGTGATTGCTTGTAATTTATTACATTCAGTAGGTGAATGAAACGATTTACCCCTGATGAGATTGAAGATTCTCTCCAAAAAATGAAGTTGAGACGAAAATTAATCATAAATGAATCATTCGGTGAAAATGATTTAAATAAATAGCGCCGTTTTTAACTTCTTGAATGAAACGATTTACCCTGATGATGAAAACTATTCTCTCCAAAAAATGAAGTTGAGATGAAAATTAATCATAAATGAATCATTCGGTGAAAATGATTTAAATAAATAGCGCTATTTTCAACTTCTTGAATGAAAAGATTTACCCTGATGAAATGAAAATTCAAAGAGTGAAGTTGAGATAAAAATTAATCATAATTGAATCATTCGGAGAAAAGGATAAAAATAAATTTGGGCAATTTTTACTTCCTGAATGAAACAGTTTACCCTGATTAAATGAAGAATATTCTCTCAAAGAGTGAAGTTGAGAAAAAAATTAATCATTCGGTAAAAAATGATTAAAATAAATAGCGCCATTTTTAACTTCGACAGTGCTACCTCTAAGTTTTTTTTTTTCAACTTTAAATAAATTGAGATAAATATAATTATAAACTGGTCGTTGGTTTAAACAGATAAATAGAGATGTAACTTCATTTGCATAGCTAGAAAATGAAATTGAAGTAATAAATAAATATAATTAGTCATTCGTTAAAAATGCTCAAAATAAACAGTGCTACTACATAATTTTTTAACTCTGACAATGAAATTGAGATAAAAATAAATCCTTAATTAAACATGATGCAAAAATAATAGGATAAACAATGCTGTCTTTAAAATTTCCTACAAAAAAAAAAAAACTACATTAAGATGAAAATAATTTCCTAACTTTAAAACTGCGTTTTTTAAGCACTCCTATCAACCAAGAATACAAAGTGGTAATCCCAAACGGCAGGGGTGAGGTGGCTCAGGGAATAGAGCATTGGCATTCCAATGAGGTGAACTGGGTTCTAATCCCAGCGATGGTTGGTCGATACGAATTCCACACCCGGCTCGCATCGACCACACTGCAGTGCTAACGTAAAATAACCTCAGTGGTAGGCGGATCATGGGTTATTGTTCCCTTGCCGTCAGATGAACCATGGGAGGTTTTCGTGGTTTTCCTCTCCATGTAACGCAAATGCGTGTTAGTTCCATCAAAAAGTCCTCCACGATAGCAAATTTCTTCCAATACTTGATTCAGGAGTTCTTCTGTCTTCTGGATTGGATTCGAAAATTACAAGGCTACGGAGTTGAACATTTGTAGTCGTAAACTCAAAATTGGATCTCCATTTCAACGACGGTTATAAAATAAACGGCAATAATTTAGGACACTGGGCATTTTCCGAAATATGTTTTTTACACCCTGATCCGCATTACTATTAATGTTTTTCTTTTTTGCAATTATTTTTTTTTATATTTCATTACACCATTAATGTTTTTCTTTATTACTATTAATGTTTTTCTTTATTGGTTATTAATTATTTTTTTTAGTATTCGCATTGCTATTTTCAAAAAACATTTTGTTAAAAATTTTTTTCTCTTTATCATTCCTTTTTCATTTATGTTTTGCTTCGTAATTTTCATTCATATAATTTCGAATTCGAAAACTTGATTCCATGAGGAGATTTCGAACACGAATTCAGAACAATTTCGAAACTTAACACTCCCATCGATCGAAAACACAAAGTGACAATTCCAAAACCGAAGAACGCCAACAATTTGGCTCATCGGACATTTTTTTTCAGAAATATACTTTAAAAAACGCTCTTAATAATCATCATTACCAAGCTCTTGAGTTCAACGTTCTACAAACTTCCAATCTTTAAAAGAGAGTATGATGTTTCCAAGATCCTCAAGAACAACACTTGATCCATATTCTTCAGGAAAGAAAGAAAAATAAAGAACTGTAGAAAGTAACTGTCTACTCCCTGATCCGTATCGTCAAAGTTCACTCGCATCGGAGTCATTGAGTAGCTTTTATATTTAAATAAACAATTTTCTTAATGGTTAGAGTAATAATAAGCAAGATGGTGTGCAGGGAAGAAAATTTCCTCATCATGTAAACAACTTTCCTTTATGATGGGTGCTTTAAGGGAAAGAAAAAGATACATTTAAATGGGTGAAATGTACGTTTTTATTGTCTTTTCTGACGACGACAACTTCAGTGTTTTTAGTAATGAGCTACTTTTTTTTTAAAAAAAAAAGAGACTTTTCTTTGTTCGTCACTGATGTGTAAAATTATTTAATGTTTTATACAATGCTCAAAATAAAAAAGATATAACCTGAATAATTTTCGAACTATTGGTCGGATTTTTACTGGCAATCTTTTCAAGAAGAATTACTTACTTTTCAATCAATTATCGTCTGCTAATTGATGCGGACGATATTTTAAATTTATAATTTTTTTAAAACTTCTCTTTCTTTAACAAGCATGCTCTTTATACGATGCCTTTTTTGACGACAACTTTAGTGTTTAAGCCTTGAATTACTTTGAAAAAAAGTCACTCTTTGTTTCTCACTAATGTGTAAAATTATTTAGTGTTTTATACAATGTGCAAAATTTAAAAAAAGGTAATAACCTGAATAATCTTCGAACCAATGGTCGGATTTTCACAGGCATGCTTGTTTCACGGTGAAATACTTACCTGACAGTCAATTATCGTCTGCTAATTGATGCAGACGACATTTCAAATTTCTAAATTTTAAAAAACTTCTTTTCATTAACAAGTATGCCCTCTATAGGATGTCTTCGTTTTCTTTGACGACGACAACTTCAGCAGTGCTGTGTAACTTTTAAAAAAATGTCTTTTTTTTTCTTCTGTTCGTCACTGATTTGTAAAATTATTTAATGTTCGTTTGCATTGTATCGTCTGCATTTATTAATGCTAATTATTAATGAAGACGATATTTTAAATTACTAAATAATTTTTAAAAACCTTTTTTCTTTAACAAGCATGCCCTTTATTCGACGGATTCGGAATTTTTACCTTTGAAGTAACATAGTAATTCTGTTATTTAATTTAATAAGAATCGTAATCATAAGGTACGTAATTTTTTTAAAATCATTTGTAACGTTGTTTAAAATAATAAAATCCACAATTTTAACAAAACACCCCCGAATAGTTTCCTGTTTATAAGTCAAACTTCGAAGTATTTTTAATTTTAAAATTTTTCTGAAGTGTCCAATCGCTTCTGTGAAAATTTACAAATTTAAATCATTTTCAGAAAGTACGTTTTTGTGTCTATCCAATAAATGTGCAAAGATATTGCTAATTATTTACAAACCGTTTTTGGAATAAAATATTAAATTACTATTTTTACAATCTCAAATGCTTGCAAATGGTTATAATTAAAAATATTTCATCTTAAAATTAGAATGCAAATACTATAACGCAAACAAAGTTAAAAGTGGGTATTAAAAAACTAAAATGTGGGCGAATTTCATTATAAAAGCTGAAATGTTCAATATTCTTAACGTCAGAAAACGTGAAAATAAATAATAAATAAAAAATGTGTCCAATGCGCCCAATAACACATGACTGGCTTATTACTAGTTAGGTTAAATATATCACACAAAATAAATAAATAAATATATAAAAATAAAAAATAACGGAAAATGGATGAATACATCTTTCTTCTTGATTGTTTTACGTGGCCTGCAAAAACTCCGTTACGTATCACCCAGTTCTGAAGATACTGCTCTGAGAATAAGAACATAAATTCTGATTGTCATAGAATTATCCATTTTATTTCGCTTCTCGAATCTTCCCCTTTTGCATAAAAGAGTGACCAATTTCTTTCCGGAAGACTTCGTAAATCACTGCTAAACACGTGTGGCACACGTCTGACACATCGGCCCGATGCAGGTAAACACGATTATCTGGTTACAGGGTCGTACCGCAGAAGAATAGAATTCTTTTTTTAAGACAAAAATGGTTACTCTTTCCGCGAAAATGACATTCTTTCCATAAGCAAAAAAACAGCAAGCGATAAATCGACTAAGCTCAGAGTTGGGCACAATGTAACTACAAATTATTGTTAACATGCTGATGTAATTAGCAATCGATAACCAGTAATAATAATTACAAGCATTCATAATTGATTATTACAATTTAAATCGTAATTATTAACAATCATAACTTGAGATTGCAATGTTAATCGTTGTTAGAACTAATATTACACTACGATTACAAATAATATTGATGTGAGATAATAAATAAATTATTATCGCTTTTAATCGTAATTGTAATCGCAAAAAGCCATGAAGACACACAATTTCGATGGCAAAGGCAGTGATTACTACAATCGATACATTTTCTCCAGCTGCTGTAGCACACAATTATTCGACGACATTTTTCCAATATTGGTTAGTATCTCGATATATGCTAAAAATGACTTTTTTTCCCTTTAAAAATTACATATTCTACATTTCGTAGGGTACGGTAAAGTACAGCGATCTTCCAATTACGTGCAAAATGGCTTTAATTATTGGGAAAATTGCATCAAGCGTGAACACGTTTTTTGGCATATTAAGAGGTGTTGAGTTATTTAAAATATTGTGCATATTTCGAACATTCTCGGCACAAACAAAATATTAAGTTTTTTTTTTATGTATCAGAAGAAGTGCTCAAAAAATGACGTTTAACTATTTTTGAAATAGTATTCAACAAAAACAAAGAAAGTTACCTTAGGTAGATTACTTAATGAAATAATTGATGCTTCAAAAAGAAAACAAATTTTGAGGGAAACATTTAAGAGTATGGTGTTTGCAGGTCCCCATAAAGAGAATTCGATTGAAACACTGGAGTATTCTAAGAAAGTGATTTTTAAAATGGCACACAATTTGAAATCGTTTTTCAATGCTCCAATTTTATTTTTGAATACAAAATTGTGCACATTTAAATTATAAATTATAGTACAATGATATTTCGTAAATGGCGTAAAATAATATTTAATTTAACATAATAGTTGATTTAAAATTATTGTTATAGAAAACGTGTTCACATGTAGAATTCAAAATTGGTAAATGTAGTAAAGGTGAGCTCTGTCAATAACTTTTAAACGAAGTTAACTGTTTTATTTTCTAAATACGGGGAAAGAAATAATGATACATTTATAAATTTGGAAACAACCAGATTAAAAACATTTCCTACTTTATCTCACGTAATGATCTTCAATAATATAAATTTTTATTGTTCTAGATTAATAAATAAAACAATCGGTCAGAGCAAATTCAATCATCATCTACTCAACGATATTCTCCATTTTATAAAAGTCATTATATATTTACCTTTAGAAACGAAAGTGAGATATTAAAAAAAAGGAAAAAAACCTTTAAACGAGAAAAGCAAACGATATTAATCCTCGAATTGATGGATACGAATCGAAGTGAATTGAGTCTAATTTCCCCACTCCGCCTGTCACAATCAGGACACCAGAAATGAAAGGCTGACTAATTTTGTTTGCATTTGAGTGTCGCTCTTCCTTTTGTTTAACTGATGCGAAAGTGCAGCTTAACTGCTCTGCAGAATCTTCGCAGTTTTAGAATGTTTTCAGTCTAAGGAAGAAAAAAAAAGTTCAATGACTCTACTAATAGATGTCATTCTATGAATATAATCATCATTTACTCATTTAAGATCTATTTTTTGTTGCATTTTTTTTCTTCCTTTTATGGGCAAGATCACCCTAAAAAAATAATCTCAATGCAGTATATCGTTTTTTTTTTTTTTTTTTTTTTTTTTTTTTTGAAAATTCGTTTGCATTTTAGTATCTGGATAGGGGTATGCAGGTGAAAGTTTTAACCCTTTATATGATTTGAAGTTACCATGAGAGAATTAGATTTCAATGCAGCTTTAAAAAATATTTAAAATTACAGAAAGTGAAAAAAAAAGATTCGAATAGTAGTATAGGAAACTCATAGATATTTAATTGACTAAAACATAATACCCGAATTTATCTTTTTCAACATTTTGGTATTATTTAGAACTCATATCTTTTTTAAATATTGATAACTATTCTTAAAACTAATATTAATATTTCTAAATAAAAAGTATTCTTAATATTTTTAATAGACAAACTTTTTAAATGTCTTTGATATTTCAAATAGGTAAATGCCTAAAATGTCATCAATATTCCAAATAGATAATTATGTAAACTATGAATATTTATTTATTCAGAACAGTTCAGAAAAATTTAAAAATGCCATTAATAGATAAATATGTAAAGTATCTTTTTTAGGTTTTAAACAATAAGATAAATAATAAAATTTTAAAAAAGCTTTATATTCTAAACGGATAAATATTTCAAATTTCTTTGTTGTGAATAAATAAATATTTCATATGTCTTTTGAATACTGTAACGTCAATTTGTGTGCAAGTAGAAAAACTGTATTTCTACACTATGAAAATTCTCTCAAAAAAACTAATATTGCAACCATCATTGTTAAATCATAAAATTGGATGGTTGTAATATTATAAACTAATATTACAATGCCATCCAATTTTACGAAAGAAAAGATTCATTGAAATGGTGAGAAACTTCTCACGGGTTGGCATTTTTTGTTATTTCCAACAATGTTGTTTATTCTTTCTGTATAGACTTTCCAAATAGTCATTCGAAACTACGTGTCATTTTTCATGTCTACTGTAATTTGTTAAAATAACCTTTTTTTACGTTCTGTCATTATTATTTGCCAAAAACTTTCACGCCAAGGATCATTTCCGCTTTGTTTGTTTGTTTGTTTTTTTTATTTCAAGAATAAGACGTGTTACTCTCTTATTGCTAACTTAACTAGTTATTAGCCTAGTTCTTAACAAACCGTACCCGCTCGCGAAGGTGCGGCTCGGCTCAATTCGAAGATGTTTTATTCGATGTTTTGTTGAAATCGAAAGGTACTTTAGAAGCATGCGTTTATCATTCTCTGTTTCAAATATTTAAACACAATCAAGTTGGGTTGGACCAGACAACTTAGAATTGAATGATAAGGAAAGTTAAATATGAATTTTTTAAAAAAAAGTTATTTTAAAAGTATAGCTAAGACCGTATTTACATTAGTGTTTTTGAGTGCGTAAAACTCAGAGTGCGGCGATTTTTTTCTCGATTTTTATACCGGAAAAGGTTCTTCTGTTTCTCTAATTTGCTTTCTTTTCTTTATTTCCTCACTTAAATTTAAATGATGTCAATTTTAGTGTCAGAATTTTTTTCTTTATTTTTATAATCTGAATATTTTTTTTATTAGTTAGGTCAAACCTAATTACTTATGGGAAACCAATTCATGCCTAATTCTCTTTCAACTATATTTATAATTTGAAATATAGAAAACATTGAGTTCAGATTAACTAAGAGTAAACTATATAGTTTTAAATGCTGATCTTTTCCCCATCAAATACAAAATGGCAAACTGGTAACTTCCTCACTATATTAAAGCAGCTATATTTTGAGAAAAACAATATTTGAAACTTCAGAAGTTGAGCTTAGTATATTTGAGCTCATTTTTTTATACTTTAAATTTTATGGTGGCTGTTATGTTTATCTTTTTTTCTTTTATGTGCGTTTTTTTACATTTCTACCAAAAAGATAATAACTGGACTTGACTGCTTTAGAACTTGATATTTTATAAAACCATTTAGAGAATCTCTTATTTTATGGAATGATATTAGAATCATTTTGAGATTCTTAATCAATACCTCTGGGGGAACTGAATTGAAGATTTATTATTTTTGGTTCAGGTCAAAATTACTATCAGTGGATGAAAGAATGAAGTATGATTAGGTCCTCCCTGTAAAACGGGTGGTGACGTGTGTGTGGCTATAGCTTTACTCGTGGTCATAAATGGCGCCACTGAAAAAGTAAGAAACACACCCTCTGCCTTAAAAATTCATTTGATTCTGAAGCAACATTGCTGGTATTAGCAAGTGGCATAAGTGACTACAAGAATTTTGAGATTCTAGTAAATTACAGAATCAATTAGACAATCTACTATGTTATAGGATTTTTTCAGAGAGTCTATTGAAATATTTATTGTTTAGCTAATCTATTTTTCTTTATTTATTTTGAGAAGCAGTATTTAGTATGAATCAGCAGCATGAAATCAAAGCTTAAAAAACGGTGATTAGAAATTAATATAGTCTTAGTCAGCATTGAGCTTCATATGCTATGTAAAAATTTAGAGACACTTGCATATTATAGAATCATTCAGAGAATCTATTGAATTATAGAATCATATCAATAACCTATAACATTAAAAAAATTATGTAAGGAATCTAATATTTAAGGAAATCATTTAACCGTACAATTTGTTTGAGAAATACTAATCACAACATAAGCGGAATTAAGCAAATTTGTATTTAATATTTTACGCAACTATTCAGCGAAGCCCATGCTCCACAGAATGTATTAAAATTAAACAATCTACTGCTATATAAAATTCCGTAAAATCATACAGCTAATAACGATGCCTGAAAAAAGATTGTTGCAAAAATTGGTGTATTATGTCCCCTTTTTTTAAAACCTTTTAGAGAATTCGATAATTTAATAAATCATAAACAGAATCCATTAAATTTCGGAATAATATAAAGCATACTCTCGATATCTCGAATTCTGATTTTTCGAACTTTGATATCTCCAAAACCTTGTTATGTCAACAAAAAAAAAAAAACAATTCCCTTGGCATTAAATATTTACCTAATGGTAATTTGAATTCCTATGTTGAAGGATTTCTTCTCAAAACCTCGCTATATCGAATTTTTTTCGAAATAGAAAATTAATTTTTCGTTGTAAATCAATCAATTACAATAATTCATTGTAAATCAATTCTCTTCTATTTAATGCATAATTATTTTTGCTTTACTTTTAGAAAATTAAAATTATAATTGTTGTCTATTGAGACTTACAGTCAACAATCATTACACACGTGTTTATAAGTAGTTATTCTCATGTTTCACGACTCTGCTTTTTAGAGAAATATTTTAGAATACAATTTTTCTACTTTTTAGAACACATTTAATTCTGAACTTTGTATATCGAAAACTCGAAATTTTTAAACCTCCCTTCGACTTAGAGATATCGAGAGTATACTGTATTATATAGATTAACTTTTAGAATAAAAAACCTATTAGAACAAAGGAATAAAAAAATAACGTGTTCAGCATGCAGATTTTTCCAGAACCGTGTGTGGTATTATGGAGGAACATTGACAACCTCGCCTTTATCTAATATCAAATAAGGTCTTTCATTCTGAAAGTAATTCTCATCCACGCCCGTGTTTATTAAAAAAAAATCGGACTTTTTTGATAAACGAATTGGCAACAGCGATAACCTGCTTTTTGCAACACAACCATATTACTTTAAGAATAAAGATTCAGGTAAACAACAACGTGGGTGATCTTGAAAATTTAAATTTTTTTTCTTGCAGTTTTATATAATAATTATAGGTTATTGTTAAACATAACATTTAAATCCTCAGAACATGAGTGAAATCTAGAATTTGATTCACCGCGCATAAATAATTTGATAAAAAAAAAGGTTAGAAATGGATCATTGTATTTCAATATCATCCAAATAAAAGCAAGAAAATAATTGCATTTGAACACGCTTTATCTGATTAATCCGGGTTTAATTTGATTTGAAACTTAGCTTAGGTTTGATTTGAAATGGATGATATCTCTTTAATCAAATTAACGAGGGCAAAATATTAAAAATTTTATGTAATGCATTGTTTTTGGTAAGAAAATCTTTTAAATCCTAAATATGCGATGCGAGTTTATTCCAATATTAGAATCATCGGGCATAAATAATTTAGCAAAAAATTAGAAATGAATTGTAATAATTGCAACTTGATATCATCCAAACCAAAGCAATTCATTGCTTTAATTACACTTAGTAATTTTTTCCCTTCTAATATATCTGTTATTTATTTTAAATTAAAACGAAAAAAATTTAAATTCGATTTAAAACTGATGAATATCGAATCTAATTAATGGAGACGGAAAATTACGAGCATGTAATCTAAGGCAATATTTTGTACTTTACTTGATGAAAAAAATGAAAAGAATTGAGTTTTTTTTTAGAAAACTTTTAGAATCGTTTTTTTTTTCATACCTTTTTAATTTTGATACTATGTATATTAGATCATTTTTAGTAGCAAATTGCAGCATGGTAATAATTTCTAGTTATGCAGAATTTGCAAACAAACTTCAAATTATTTTTTTTTCACTAAAAAAGAGCAAATACAATTATTTATTCTACATATTATTAGGAGGTAAATGCCGTAAGTTTGTCAGATGTTCAGATAAAAATGACGAAAATCAAGTTATCACGGCTCATTTTTTAAAGTTTAGTTTGTCCCACTTGCCCATTCGTTCGATGATAACAATTCTGACGAAATTACTAAATTGAAAATTTCGTTAAACGGAAATTTCCGTTCCGGCAACTTGTTTCTCGGATCATTTCAAAACGCGGTGTCATGAATTTACGATGATGATAAGATGTCTTTTAGTAGAATTAGAGCATGTTCTTTAGTTATCGACGAACTTGAAAATTGCGAGATGATATGATGAAGAGAGTTTGAAGTAATTTCTGACGAATCGCGAAAAACACTGTCGCCATCTTTTAAGTTATTAGAGAACTACTTAGAATAATTTAAAAGTTTTTTTCTTAAGGCTTTGTTATTCGAATAAAACTTCTGAGAAAAATGGTTAATGTTGCACTAAAACGATGTTTTAGCGGAATTTAGAAAGTTAAATTGTTTATATTTATTTAAAAATTCTGTTAAACAATGTGTTGCGAGTTCTATCATTAATAAAAACATTTTTAAAATTAATTTTGTGTTTCAAAAATGACAATTCTTATCCTCTTATTTTTATGAATAAAAACCCATTAGAGTTACGAATAAAAAAAACTAAAAGTGTCACCAACGAAATTAGTTTTTTCCTTCTGTTTACTTCTGTAGAATAGTGTCCGTATGTTATGCAGAATTGAATGGTATATTGAATATTCTATAGAATATTGTCTAATGAAATACGTGAAAAATATGCTTTTCACCAGAGACTTAAAAATTGCAGTGTAATTTAAGATGTTCGGTGTTGATTAAAATTAAATAAGTTTTTCGCTTATTAGATCATTATAGCGTTTCAAATAAAATTATTTCGCAATTAGACCACCATGACGTTAAAATAAAATTATTTTTCAATTGGACCACCATGACGTGAAGATAAAATTATTTGTCAATTAGACCATTTTGACGCGAAAATATAATTATTTGTCAATTAGACCATTTTGACGCGAAAATATAATTATTTGTCAATTAGACCACCATGACGTGAAAATAAAATTATTTGTCAATTAGACCACCATGACGTGAAAATAAAATTATTTTCAGTTGGATCAAAGAACTTAAATTATTTTACAATAAGGTAATCATAACGTGATTTGCTATCCCTCTTGTAATTAGAGCTCTTAAAAAAGCATCAAAAATTAAAAAATAAACGTTTTGATGATGAAATGACGTGTATCGTCACTTTCGTAAACCAAAATTAGATATCCGAGATATCCAAATGAGGTCGAATAGAGATGTTTTTGACCCAATGATCTAGGTGTGAAAGGAGATATCCACACCCTTTCTTTGGGTGATTCACGGATCTTATTTATTTGAGCTCCGAGCTTAACCCACGGCGAGATATTGGATGCGATTTTGCGGTCAAACTGCATGACCAAGGGATATTTAAGCTGAATAATTAATAAAAAAACAAGCTGATTGCATTATGTGTCAATTGCTGTGAGGAGAATATTAATCTTTCTTTGTACTTGCAAAACGTTAAGTGTCATTAATCATTATCGATAGCTCTTTCATCATTTATATGTTCCTCTTTTTCATTTTCAGGATGGTAGTTGCGTTTTGATTTTAGAATAATTCTCATAAAAAATAATTTCTCTTTAGGCAGATTGATTCAATAATTCTCTCATTGATTCAATAACTATCTCGTTGATTCAATAACTATCTCATTAATTCAACAACTATCTTATTGAAATAACTATCTCATTAATTCAATAACTATCTGATTCAAAAGCTATCTCGCTGATTCAATAACTATCTTCAATGATTCAAAAAACTATCTCGTTGATTCAATTACTATCTCGTTGATTTAATAACTATCTCGTTGATTCAATAACTATCTCGTGGATTCAATAACGATCTCGTGGATTCAATAAGTATCTCGTGAATTCGATAACTATCTCAATGTAGCTAACAGTGGATGCGCAATAAAGAAACTAGTTGTGTTTACCTCATTATGTAAAGCGGATATTTTTTTCACTTTCGTGACTACGTCAACAGTAAAAGCGTTAAAAATTCATTACTTTCCACGTTAAAAGGAATATTTTCCACATTGATAAATTAAAAAAAACTCCCATATTAACAAAAAATATTCATTATTTTCTAATTTGATAAACTAAATGCAATATTAGCTTTAGATTCCATATGACAGTATTTTTAGGGGGTAATTATTTCTAGTTTAGTATTGATTTCGAAAAAAAGAACATAAATCTTCTCTCATAATAATTCCTCTTTAGATGAAACCACCTTTTTTCCAAATCTGACATTTATGTATCAAACTATTCCTTTGTACTGTTTCTAGATATGCACTGAAGATGTTTTCCTTATTTTTTCTAAATAACAGCACAAAACACGCAGCGTGCTATTGTATTTATGCTAATAGTGATTTTTTCAAAATCATTTCAATGAGCCCAATATGTTTAATGAACTTATTATATAACTCATTTCAGTATTTAAGGTTAAGGGCTGTATAATCTTCAAATACTATCTATAGCCTCAACAAGAAAAATTTCCAAAAAATTATTGCAATGAAATTTATGTGTTTCACGAACTACCGTGACATATGAATACATAATTACCTATATATATTGTTTAAAGTTAAGTGTTAATTCACCATTGGCACAAAAAATACATATAAATTCCATAAAATTATTATAGTGAAATTTATATGCTTCATGAACTTAATATGTAGCTACCTATATTATTTAAATTAAATGATGATTCACTGTATCCACGACAAAAAAGAAATTCATAAAATTATTACAGTGAAATTTATATGTTTTGTGAACTTAATATAAAACTACCTATATTTACCTCATTTTAATGAACTTGATGTTCTAAATGCATTTTTAGCGTCATTAATAAAGTAAAAGTATTTTAATGGCGAATTGAATTATAAAAATGCTTTAAATATAGTTAGTGACCCAATAATCTGAATATATTGCTTTACATAATTGAACGCATTGTAATTTAAATCAACTCTCAATTCTTTGTAAAAAAATTCTAAGCTTTACAGTAGTATTAATTATAACCTTTCCTACTATAAATATACAACCCTATTTTTTCAACATCTCTTTTTCTTTAATCAAATGCCACAGATTGGATCATCTTTCAACCTAATTCAAGATAATAAAAAAGGGGGTTTTCCCATGCTAATGCTATTCATATTAAAGCAAACATTAAATACCGTGAACAAATTGTTTAAGAAAAAACGTGACAATTATATACCATTGCTTTCAATCTTTAAGGAGTGTTTAGACTTTTAAATGCTTTATATTATATGCTGGACTTCTGATTGTTTATCATTAGCATAACAAAGAATGAAATAAACCGGCCTGCTTATTCATTAGCTTCTTTCAAGAATTAAACGCGGAGTAGGTGTTTTATGGGAAAATGGCCTCAGCATCTTTGGCTGGGTGTCAACCCTGCTCCGACACGGTGTCGCACGATCTTATTTACATTGCGTGACCTGTTTCAACTTTAGAATGTTCTGTGGGCGTAGACCCTCTTAAATATTTAATTATACTTTCTTTTATTTTTTGGAGAATATCCTTTGATAATATTTATATCTGTGAATTTTTGTTTTTTTTTCGTGATGAATAAAAAACAGTCGAAAGTGTTTTAAGTAATTATCCGTCTTCTTATCTCATTTACTTACAAGAAAATTTTGCTTTTAAATTATTTATAAAAAATTTATATCTAAATATTTTTGTATAAATATTTATGTATAAATATTTTTGTAAAAATACTTATCTATACAAAATACGTTAAAACTATGTTATACTGACCCTCTTAAATATTTAATTATACTGTTTTTCATTTTTGGAGAATATCTTTTGGTAGTATTTTATATCTCTGAATTTTTGATTTTGCGTTTTGAATGAAAAACAGTCGTGTTTTAAGCAGTTATCGGTCTTCTGATCACCTAATATTTACTTACAAAAAAATTCTGCATTTAAATTATGTATACATAACTTATATAAATATTTATGTATAAATATCTATGTCAAAATACTTATACATACAAAATATGTTAAAACTGTATATTATACGTTTTATTAAATGAAATATATAAGTTTTGATAAATGATCTAAAACGATTAATGAGTTTATATATATATCAAACATGTTATTCTTTATTATACATTTTTCACATGAAATATTTTTAAATTTTATTGCATAAAATTCGATTTTGGTATGAAATACGCTTAAGTTCTGCATAATACATTTTCTATATGACTTATATTAAATTCTATATCATACAATTTATACATGAGATATTTTTTTAAGTCCTCGCTGTCTGAAATATGCTGAAATAAATCGAAAAACTGTTTAAAAGTAACAGTTTATAGTGGCAGATAATTTTTTTTTTTTTACAAAAATAGCGTCTTATTCCATGTTTTATTGAAAAATATATTAAAATGCAAAAATTAATACAAAATATTGCTCAAACTTAAGTAAGTAATTACGTTCTTGTTGTTGGAAAAATAAGTCATACTGACAAATTTTAAGAAACAAAATAGAATGTTTGACTGAATCAGATGTGTAGCGTTAATTATTTAAAATTAAATTCGAAATGCACACATGCGTGAAAAATAAAGTTTCCACGCAAATAATGCAAATTTATAATCAACTTAATATTTGGTAGAGACTATACAATTCGAAATGCAACTACGTTACGAAATACTTACAATTCAAGTTATCGGCAGTAAAATTGTTAAGTACAAGTTAGATCGTAACTATATATTAAAACATTTGTACTTCAAATTTTAACGTCCCGCAGTGAACTGATTGTAAAGTCACGGTTCCCAGTTGAACACCGAAGTCAAGTATCACTGGCTGTGGTCAGTAAGAGGGTTGTGACCACTTTGATCAGGCTGCGTAGTGACCAAGGGTGCGAGGTATCGGTCCTCGTAAAACTGTTCTACCGTAAAGTGTACGACTTCACGCGCAGGTCGTCGGGCTACTAAATCCGGGGAGCCATCCCCCCTGCAGAGGATCAAAATTGCGATAACATGTCTCTGGATCACCCTCAAGGATGTTTTCCAGACCTTCGCCAATAGCCTATTGTGCAACTGTAGAGTGACGTAAATAAATTACCTACCTACCTCAAATTTTAAAAATGTTTTAAAAATTTATATTAAAATGCGTGATGCAAAACTATAAACTGATAATTAATTTACATATATTATACTATTATACATATATTTACTATTATACATTATTATTTACATATATTATACTATAAAATTTTAATTATATTACTTTTTTCTTCCACAGACTCAGTGAACACATTGGAAACTGCCATTTTTCCGAAGACAGCAATCAAGGGGAAAAGGAATACAAATGCAGACAATGTCCTAAAGTTTTCAATTGGAAATCGAACCTCATACGTCATCAAATAGCACACGACGAAAGCCGAAGATACGTCTGTGAAAACTGTAAAAAAGTCTTCACTGATCCCAGTAACTTACAAAGGCACATAAGGTCTCAACATATCGGAGCCAGGTCTCACGCATGTCCTGAATGTGGAAAAACTTTTGCAACATCCAGTGGGTTAAAGCAACACACGCACATCCACAGCAGCGTTAAGCCTTTTAGATGTGAAGTTTGCTTCAAGGCCTACACGCAGTTCTCAAACCTATGCCGCCACAAGCGCATGCATGCTACTTGTCGCATGCAAATTAAATGTCACAAATGTGGACAAGCGTTTAGTGCAGTTACTTCTTTATCAAAACACAAACGCTTTTGTGAAGGGGCACCCACAAATAATTCATCATCATCAGCTCTACCCCTTCCAAATCAGTCTCAAACAACCTCACCTGGTTCAGCTGGATTCGATTCCAGCAAGACAGGGCCTATGAGCTTAGCACCACCCAGTAACCAGCTTCTGTTTTACCCTCGACCAGGATTTTCCTTGTATCCACCATCATTCTTCGGATACCCCTTTATATCAGGACCTGGACTGCCAGCACCACCCCCACTCATACCAGATACTGGCCTGCTACCTGGTCACCCTGTTAATATAGCGGCTGCTGCCCAGGCTGCTCAAGATCTCCAGAGACAATTTTTGAGTAATAATGGTTGTCAAGAGACACCGAGCACGTCAAACTCTGTAAAACAAGAGACTAAATCACCAGGAAAAACTAAAGAAAAGCACAATTCCGAAGTTTCTGAATCAGAAGCTTCTGAAGAACTATCGTCGGAAGACACTGCTGGTGAGGATATTTCCTCATTCAGTGACGCAGACTCGGAAGTAGAGGCTGTAACCAAATCCCTGAGAAATTCTCCGAAACAAAATCAAAACGGTGTACCGCCTGTTAGTGAATCAGAAAGCCAAGCAAATCCATCAAACATGTTTATTAGTCACAGACAAGGCTCACCCAAACTCGCTTCGGTGTGCCCCGATCCTTGTCTCATCAGGTCTCCAATCAATTCCAATGGACCTTTGCGACCCATTCCTTCGAATGGAGTTTTAAAACAGGATCATGACATGCCTTTCGATCTGTCTCAAAATAGTAAATCTAAATCCCACAGTGAGGATCTTTCGGATTACCATCCAAAGATGAGAGACACGCTTCGAACTGATGAACAGCCCTTAGATTTACGAGTAACGCCTAAAAAACCGTCACCTACCATCGAGGACGATATAGAAAAACGGAAACTTTCTCTTTACGAAGAGAAAGAAAGAATCAAAGAGTATGATAGTCCTCCTGTACTGGCACCCATACAAGAACCTATTCCACAACTAGAACTTCAAAAGAGAGAAAGTCCTCCCATGCCGCCATCCCCTAGCAAAATGCCAATGGCCTACCCAAGACCCATACATCCTATGTTCCTAGAGTCAATGTACAGATTTCAACAAGAAAAACCAGCTTTCAATCTTTTCCCTGGTCCAGAACGTCTCATGCCTGCATTTCCTCCGAGGTATCCCTTTTTAGGTCCGCTATTATCATCGAATCCATCTTTTGACTTCATGCGAGCACATATGGAAAAAGTCAGCAAGCCAATGCATGAAATCATGTCCCCCCATCTAAACAAAACCAAAGAAAGGTACTCGTGCAAGTTCTGTGGCAAGATATTCCCAAGGTCTGCAAATCTGACTCGACATTTACGTACGCACACTGGTGAGCAACCATACAAATGCAAATATTGCGAACGATCATTTAGTATATCATCCAACCTTCAGAGGCATGTTCGAAACATTCACAACAAAGAAAAGCCTTTCAAATGTCCACTATGTGATCGCTGTTTTGGACAACAAACGAATCTAGACAGGCATTTGAAGAAGCATGAAGCCGATGGACCCACAATACTTGATGATTCTCCCAAGGCCAACGAGCCTGATGACAAGGACGAAGCGTACTTTGATGAAATTCGAAATTTCATTGGAAAAGTGACGAATAGTGGACACAGTGGCATCAATCCAATGAGTCTAATGAATCCACTGGAGGAACGAAAAAGAGATCGTGAATCACTGATGAGTTCAGCATCTTATTCTCCCAGGCAAAATAGCAGTCCGGTCAGTGGTCACAGTGATAATTTGGACGACGAAACAGATGGTGGTGTCAACGGTTCTGATCCCGACGATATAGAACCTTCTAGAAAGCGACACTGTAATGATGATCAATCGAATATTTCGTCCCCCAGCACAGAGCGAAGTAATAAAAGTCCTGATTCTATGAAAAATCAAATAAATGTACCATCAACTCCACTGAGTCATATAAAAAATGGAGACATTCCACTGAATCTGCACCACAAAGCATTCGCCTACGAAATGATGATGCAAATCAATCGGAAGTTTGAGTTAAATGGAATCAAAACTAATGGACACAAACAGCATTTAAGTGTAGATAGTTTAGACGATGACGATTTAGATGAAGATGAAGGGAAAGAGTATAGTGAGGATGAATCACGTTGCAGAAGTAGTTCTCCCTTGCCCTCATCTGAAGAAGTAAAGGTAGACTGAATGCGTTTCAAAGCAGTTGGACTCTTCAACGCATAATGTCAAATTTGAACGTGTTAAAACATGTTTCATTCAGAGAACCCCATGAAAATAGTCTGTTTAAAACAGAAGCAATAATAAAAGAGGTGATTCTCTGATTTTCTTTTTTCGGAATCGAATGGCGTATCATAAACTGGATTCGCTTTTAAAAACGTTATCAATTTTTGTTCATGAAAACATTTATTAGAAAATTTTCACGTGCTCTAGATCACACACAGAGGAATTTTTTTTGGCGAAGCTAGTCAGTCTGTAATTTAGAATATGCAAGTTCAAAAAGAGTTTTAAATGGACTGAAAACTGACATTTTGTTATCATAAGAAATATTAAAGCTATGCAATTAATTTTAATCAGAATTTAAGTTCAAAAACTGTGGTGCTTACGATGTATGTTCATAAAAAAAACCTTTATTTGCATGTGTTCAAAAAATGCAAACTATTACAGTTTTGAAAAATGTCACTGTTTTAAAGAAGTTATACAATGTTATTGTGATTACGTGAAAAGTTATGTTTTTTATTTTATATCACTTTCTAGAGTTGGGTATGAAATTGGTGATTCAAATCACTTTAAGTGATTACTGAAAATTGTCTAAAATATTTCAATATAAAGGATTTGAAATCACTTATAGTGTTTCGTATCACCATTTTAACCATCGATACAAATCAGTGGATTCCAATCAATTCAAAATCACGATTTGAATTGATTCGATTTAAAAGATTGTTTAAAATCAAATTACTGGAATCTTATAAGGAGCATTGATTCAATCACCACAATTGCTAATTAGCTAGAATCACGTGATTAAAATTATTCGTTTCAGTTGAATTATTATTTTTTTCAAATCATGAATGACTCATTAACTCAATTGATTCGAGATTTTGAATTACTTAAGTGATCGATTCAAATGAATCGAATTATTTTGATTATTACCCAACTCCCTTATGTCATTAAATTTCATTTGAATCTTCAGTCTCGCCTAGTCACTTAAATAGATTAAATAGGCATCATTACTTTCAAGCTGTGTGATAAAAAGCTTGTTACAAATTTAATTTATTTGCTAAGGTGAAAAACAAATGAATTTTATATTTTTTAAAGAAAATATTCCTGTAGTGTATTTTTAAATGTCTTTCTGAAACCTAAAAAATTCAATGATTCCAAAGAAATGAATGTTATGTCCATATGTACAAAGTCTGCGGTATAGATAGAGTTTATTTTTTATTTTAAGATGTTTTATAGTTCTGAATTTTTAAGTTTATTTTATGTTTATTATTTCACAAGAATCGAGAGACAGAAATTATATAGGTGAATTAATTTATGTCACATAGTATTGGGTCAGAATAAGTTCAATTATGGATTTAAAAATTTTTAATTTCAAGAGTGACTTACACTACCGATTTCTGCAGTAAAATAACCACAGAGAAAATAAAACTGTAAAAAAATGATTCAAAACTAGTTTTTATTATTGTAAATTTTTGATTAACATTTTGGTTAACTTATAACAGTTTGGTTAACATTTGCTATTCCATTTACTAAGTTTCATTAAATTTTCTATGCATTCTCTACAGGTATCGTAATCACAATCATAATATATACTTTTAGAATCTTTGTCAAAAAAAGCATGAATTTTTAGGTTTTGAAAATAATATTTAAGTGAGGAAAAAAAAAAAACAGATGCGCTATCAAGATCTAGTGAATGATTACTTTGAAAGCTACAACTGAAAACATCAAAACCAGTTTGATTGTAGAAGGAAACTTGGATGTGTTTCTAACAAACGTCTTTTAGTTTCTCTATTTTTTTAATCAAACAGGTTTTAATGTTTTGTGTCCCCTCTTTTCCACTAATGATTCCTTAGATTTCAATAGCATTTTCGTCTTTGTTTTTCTCGCATAATTTGATATACTTTAATCTATATACTTTCTAAACTCCATTTTTGACAGAAATTCTAGAAAAATATATTTAGGGTGGTCGTTACGGGACACCCTGCATACAAGAAGCTCTGACTAATACAGATAATTTTACACACATAACACGAAGGAGAATAAATTTTGTTATTGGATTATTATAAAAATTAAATAAGTGATAAATTAAATTTTTAATATCTTTTATTTTACGTTTTTTTACGTTATTTTTACGGTTATTTTACTGTACTAATGTTGCTATTTCGTAGTGCTAGTCACCTACTGAATTATTCAGCCAATATTTTCCATTTTATGACAGTTTACTTTATAAAATTTGAAAAATGAAATATTTTAGTGTTAATAACAAAACTTTTATAATATCCATTCGTTTAAAAAAATTTGAATTTGATTACAATATTTTAGAATGATTAACAGCATAGTTAATGACAATAAATGTAAACTCTCGGCAGATTTTGCTGCTATAAGCAGAAAATCTTTTTTTTTTTTTTTTTTCTGTAATAATCCATGTTAATAAATTTAAAAGAAAAATGTATTACAATAGAATATCTATACCGATTTAATAATAAAATCGGCAGAATTCTTTGATGTTTATGTTCTTAAAATTTAATATTAAATACATTGATACTAAAATGAGTAGATACATATAAAAAACTTTGCAAGTTAATTTTGAAGTTCCTTTTAATATTTTTGTGTATAAATATTTAAAATTGGTATGTTTGATATATTTTATTTAATTTTAACTTTTATGAGTATAAATGAAACCAAACAAGTTTGTTTAAATCTCTCGATTTTATGTCACGTGTACAGATAAAAAAAAGTATTGTATTTATTGTGAAATTTGTATATTTATTAACTATTTACATAGAAATATGAAAAATAAATCTGTCATTGTCTTTTCATGCAAATGCATTTTCTCATTATTCTGTAATGTTAGAATTTTGATGAAGAATAAAATATAACAAACTTCTATGTAAATGGAAGAAAATTATCATTCATTTGTCAAAGTTATTTATTTTTGTTTTTTACTATTTACAGCATACATATACTAGCAACTTTTATCTAAGCATATCCCAGAGGAAAAAAGAAACATTGGATGAAGGTTCTAAAATAAAATTTTAGTGAATTTAGGAAACAGTAGAAATGAGAGTGGAAAAATGTTCGAAAGGGAAATTTAGTGAATTTCGGAAAAAATGGAAAACGGAGTGGATGAAGGTTCTAAAAAGGAGTTTTAGTTAATTTAAGTAATTTAACTTTAAGGTTTATTCGTTGACAAGGGAAATAAAGATCATGCATTTTTTTTAACTTCTTGTGCCCTTCGGACCTTCATCCACTGTGATCTACAAAATTTAAAGATTTGATGAAAGTAGATAAAGTTCGCGGTTAAATAAGATGTTTACACGCAGAATTTCTATTTTTTTAAAGGCGGGCATTGAATCTTCCCCAAATCTTATCTTAAAATATTTAACAAATTTCAATGTAAATGGAAGAAGATAATCCTTTAATTTATTTTTTTTTACTGTTAGCAGCATACATATACTAGTAACTTTTAACCAAACACATCCCAGAGGAAAAAATAAACATTGGATGAAGGTTCTGAAGTGAAATGTTAGTGAATTTAGGAAACATTAGAAATGCGTTTGGAAAAATATTGTAAAATGAAATTTATTAAATATAGGAAACAATGGAAAGCGGAGTGGATGAAGGTTCTAAAGTGAAATTTTAATGAATTTAGGAAGCATTAAAATGTGAGTGGATGAAGGTTTGAAAGAGAAATTTTAGTGAATTTAGAAAACGTTAGAAATGCGAGTGAATGATGATTCAACAGTAAAATTTTAATGAATTCAGAAAACATTAGAAATGCGAGTGAATGATGATTCAACAGTAAAATTTTAGTGAATTCAGGAAACATTGGAAATACGAGTAGATGTAGGTTCTAAAGTGGCATATTAGTGAATTTAATTAGATTAACTTCAAAGTTAATTGAAGATATGAGATAAAGATCAAGTATTTTTTTACTTCTATTCTTCTTCGGTACCCTCATCTACTGTGATCTAAAAAATTAAAAGAATTGACAAAATAAATAAAGTCGATGGTTAAATAAGACACGAAAAATCTCAATTCTTTTTTTAATGGCGTGACACTCAACCTTTCCCAAATCTCTTCTTGGAATATTAATTAACATGCTTAGCTTATAAATACAATGCATTTAATAAATGCTCAATTCAATCAAATCAATTGTTACAAACAGTATGAATTTTTGATTCTCAGCGCGGTTCGAATTGACAACAAAATACTCAAGTTAGTTAAAAAACTTGAAAAAAAAAATAGCAATGCAGCTTAACCATAAAATATAGAGATAATCTAATAAACAATAAAATAAATTTTTGCAAAGTCGTAGATTTAAAACTCAGGAACTATTCGACCGATTTTGCTCAAATATTACATTTTGCCATTTGAAATTAAATTCTTAAAAATAATTTAAGGAATTATTATAATACAAATTGTTTTCCACTATTATTAAATAAAATAATAATAAATATTTATTTATATTTTTGGATTGGCGAATTTTATAATCGTGCACACCAATTGTTCAATTCATTCAAAAAATTCTCGGGATAGGGTGAAATATGCAAAAAGTAAAATTAAGAGGACCAAACCTTGGACTGCTCTCCAGACCAAACTATTGGGACCCTAATTTCCAGATTGCGTCTACCCCCTATATTTTGGAGTTCAGAAATCTTAATTCATCGAAAGAAAGGTATGATTATTCAGAAAAAGTTTGCGTCTAATTTCATAACTTAAAATATCGTTTGCAATAATTAATTAGCATGTTTGTGATTACCGTTTTGAACCATTAGGATTGAGTCGTTAAACGTGAAGATCCTCAGATCATTAGATCAAAAGTTATTCAGGGTGGTCTATGTTTTTTTGCTTTTTTGTTCATTGCACATTAGGGATCGTAAATCATTATTTAAATGAGGAAGAAATTAAAACGTTAATTAAATCTGCCTAAATGTTATCAAAACTGTGTGAAAAGGAGGGTGAAAACATAAAAACCAGTTTATTTGCCTGCTGAAGCTTGCATTTGATTTTAATAATCGTCTTCTCATCTGATAATAAAAAATTTACGATGTTTTACACTTCGTACTCATGGCAAGTTATTTAGTAGTTTTCGATATTGTTTTTATTTTTTCCTCTATTTAGCATCAAATCAAGATCAATTTTCTCTTTTTCGACCGGGGTGGTAGAAAAAATATATTACGAGTGGTCATTACAGAACACCTTGTATTCTACTAAACCAACATTGGAATGAATTGGAAAATCTACATTAATTGCAAAATATGAAATTATATAGATGAATTGCACTTACAATACCTGCTCAGTTGTATTTTGTTTCCTTACAAAGAACCAAAGAAATTGAACCGAAGCCTACCACCTAAACTAAACTAAATATAATAGAACAAAAATAATTTTTTTTAAAAAAAGTTGCAGCGAAACAAAAACTGGTTAGTAACGATTAACTGGTTAGTAAGTTAATTGAATCTAGATCTTTCAAATTCTTCGGGGGAAAAATAAATAAATAAGTTTTTAAACAAAAAAAATTTCAGTTATACATAGTATGCAGCATCGTGTTTTACCGTGCCGAGCGTAATTCTGGACTTAGTAAGTATTAATCCTCACCAGGCTATCTTAGATTATTGACTGAAAAAAATTATTGGTTTTATAAATATTATATCATCATGGTCTCGCTTCTGCATTATTTACCGAATCAAATTATTGGCTTGATAAGTATTATTCCATCAACGAACCAACTCCTAATTATTATTGATCGAACCTAATTGTTGGCTTTAGGGATGTTAAATTATCAACGGATATAACTCCGAATCCGCAGTGACGGGAGATAATAATTGATTTTAAAAATGTCGCATCATCAACCGGTTAATTTCTGCAGTACTGAACATAATACTTGGCTTTATAAATATTGCATCATCAACGGATTAACTCATAGATTATTAACCGAAAATAAATACTGATTTTAAAAATGTTGCATATTCAAAGGGTTAACTCATACTTTACTAACCGAATATAACTGTTGATTTAATAAAAGTTGCATTATAAACGTATTAATCATACTATATCAACCGAACATAACTGTTGGTTTAATAAATGTTTCATTATCAGCGGATTAGCTCATACTTTTGAATCGTATTAATGAACATAACTGGTGGTTAAAATAAATGTTGCATGTTAAACGGATTAACTCATACTATATCAACCGAACATAATTGTTGGTTTAATAAATGCTGCATCATCAACGAAATAACTATTATTGATCGAATATAATTGTTGGTTTAATAAATGTTGCATCTTCAACGGGTGAACTCACACATTATTAACTGAACATAAATGGTGGTTTAATATATGCTGCATCATCAACTCATACATTATTGTCCGAACAGAACTGTTTGTTTAATAAATGTTGCATCATCAACGGATTAACTCATACATTATTAACCAAGCATAACTGTTAGTTTAATAATTGTTGCGTTATCAACAGATTAATTTATACATTATTAATGAACATAACTGTTGATTTAATGAGTTATCAACAGATTAACCAATAAAATGACCGAGCATAACTGTTGGTGAATAAATGTTGCATCATTAAAGGATTAACTTGTACATTATTGAACGAATTCAATTGATGGCTTAATAAGTTTATATCTTCAACGGTTTAATTTCTAAATTATTGTTTCACTAAATAGTGTTTATTTCTAAATAATCATTAGATGTTATAATACATTGTATGCCGACAAAAGTAAAATGTTACAAAAATGATATTTTTTAAACAAAAATTGAAAAAAAGTGTTTTCTAAAAGTATCTGTTTATTTAGACTTAAGAGTCTTTATTCAGAAACATGCTATTTGGGGTACCAATCACTAACTATAACCTTAATCTTTTCAAATTACAACTAGTAAGGAGCTATTACTAGTAAGTAATGCTGTAGAACTTACATGTGATTTAAACAAATTTATAAACCGAAGCATTTGGCTAAGGTTTTCTAGAAAAGCATGGCAACGAAGTAAACAATTGAAAATCGAAACCAAGAATTCCTTCCTCATAACTTTCATCAAGTTAAAAAGTATTCTATCTGCATAAATATTTGCAGTAGCAAACGTATGAATTTATCGAATGCATCTAGTTCCGAATAACTAAGTTTTCTTTTTTGTCTCACGAACGCTATGATATTTACACTATCGACTTAAACTTAAGCTATTTAAGCTTAGACTCTACAATTCTACTATATTGAACACAAAACTTATTTGTGAAATTGTCTACCGTAGCTTCTTTTTACATGGTGTGAATATAGTCAGCTGTCTCTTTTATAAATGGCGTAACTATTTATCTTTAAAATACCAATTTTTGTAACGTTATGGGTAAAAGTTTTGGTGAAAGAGAATGCAAAGTAAATATCGAATAAACCTGAAAACATCGCGCTGTTTTGCTTTTGCAAATGATCCTTTAAAAATTGGAAAATATATTGATGTTCTGAAATACACTTAACAGTTTAGTACAATAGATTGAGGAAAATGCGTTATGATGATGAGCTGTCCCAATGACATGAAAATATATTTATTTTAAAGTAAAAAACAAATCACTTTTTTACGCGAGACACTAAAGAAAGAAAAGGTTATTTTGTTTTATTTAATGCTTTTTTTTTGCCAAACTCAGTATTTTTGATCAATTAGTCATTGATAGGGCCGCGATACCCTAGTGGTAGGGCTTTGGACTCGTGTTCGTGAGAAGGGGAGTTTGAATTCGCCGGCTGAAGAATCCCCGTGTCATAAACTGTGAATGGCACACGTTAAATCTGTCGGGGTCACAGAGTCCTCCAAGTTCCCTAAAATATCAATACCTCAGGGGAGATCCGTGGTGGCTCAGAGGATAGAGCGTTCGCCTTCCAATGAGGTGAACAGAGTTCGAATACCAGCAATAGTTGATAGATACTCGGCTCGCACCGACCACAGTGTTGATGTAAACTAGCTTCAGTGGTAGACGGATCATGGGTTAGAGTCCCCTTACAGTCAGGCTAACTGTGGGAGGTTTTTGTGGTTTTCCACTCCATGTAACGCAAATGCGGGTTATTTCTATCAAAATGTCCTAAACGAATTCATATTTATTCCAATGCTTTATCCAGGTGTTCTCCTGTCTTCTGGATTGGGTTCAAAATTACAGGGCTACGGAGTTGAACATTAGTGGTCATAAACCCAGAATTGGGTCAGCTATTCAACAACGGTTATAAAATAAAATAAAAAATACCTCTGGTGGTACTGATCCAGGAGTTCTCTTGTCTTCTGGATTTTATTCCAAATTAGAAGGTTACGGAATTGAACATTGGTAGCAGTAAGCTCAAAATTTGAGTCGGCTGTTCAACGACGGTTATAAAATAAAATAAAATTACTCATTGCTACAAAGAGCATATAAGGCACAACCTACAGTTTTTTATGTTATTTTTTAAGCTAAGAGAAAGTAAACTCTTCAGGTATTGAGGGAATGGTGGAAAAACGTCCATGTTGTGTAGCGAACCCTCGGTTGTCAGAGTGACATCTTAGCCATCTCGGCTAAAGCACTATATTTCAGCTTCTAAGAACTAAGTTTCTTCCTACGACTTTCTTCTCATACTGATACGCAGACTGTATTCGCCACACATAAAACACACTTCTAGAATCCTTTTCATAAATGAAGTCCCAAACGTAAAGCAATTGAGGTTCACGAATTACTAACTTATCAAACAAAAACAATAAAGTTATCAATATTTGTCGAATCATTAATGAGAAAGGCGTGGTTGTAAGCATCAAAACCAATTCGATTGCCAGTGTTTCTTGTTTATAAACTTTTCTCAAGGCAATCAATAAATCTTTAATTACTCCCAAAAATGGAAGTTTGATAGCTTGATAAATTAAAAATTCTTGTATGAACTTTTATATCTTAAAAATACAAGGCAATTGCGCACACGGAAATTATTACAAGGGAACAAATTTAATAGCTAAAAGGAATTCCTTAACGAAATATGTATAATTACTCCTGAAAATTAAAATTAAATAATAAAAAAAAATTTCTCAAAATCTTAGATAATTTATAAAATGAATTAAAAAGCCCAATCCAAAAGTTAGATGAATTTTTATGTTTTCAATATTCAAAAATCTATTTATTCATAAAGAATATTTATTAAAGGGCAAAAATTAAAGAGTGAAAATTTATTTAATAGCTCAATTATTTTTTTTTTCAAAACAAGACTGCTTAATCTGTAAAAATAATTAAAGGACAAAAAAATTGAAAGCTCAATTTTTTGCATTTATGCAAAATATATATTTAGTTATAAAAACTTTTAGAGACACAAATCAAAGGTTATAAAGTTGATAACTTGTTGCGATTTTTTTTTTCAACAAATTTTTTTTAAAGCTGTAAAAACAATTACAGAGCAAAAATTTAATATTTCTGTGAAAAAATTCATTCTTTTAATGCCTAAAAATTTCTTTAATTAAAAAAAAAACAATAAGGATCGCAAAATAAAGGTCTCAAAATTGATAGGCTGACAAGTTTTTTCTGTTTCTCAAAAACTATTATTATCTCAATCTGCGAAAATATTTAAGGAACACAAATTAAATGGATTTATTTTTTTAATGCATATAAAATTGCTTATACACTCAAAAAATATTAAATGACTATTACTTCTTTTTCACAATTTTTTTTCATTTAATCAGAATAAAATAATTAAACGGCACAAATTCAATACTGCAATTTTTTTTAATCTATAAAAAACATTTCATTCAATCAAGAATAATAACTCATTAAAATAAACAACTTTTGAAGCTCAATGCAATTTTTTTTACTAAACTTTTTTGTTCAATCTGTAAAAATAAATAAAGGACATCAATAGTTCATTGAATTTCTTTTTTTAGCATAAAAAAAGATTTATTCAATCAAAATATATTGAGGGACGCAAATTCAATAGCTTTTTTGCGTTAATATTTTGATATATGAAATCTATAAGTTATTTAATAACATGCTTAGACTGAATCTATGAATAAATTCGGACGCCATATTTTCTATCTCCAAAGTAATTTTCAAATAGATTTATAGTTAATAGATATCAGAGCTTCATAGATGATACAAGATGAAGGGTTAGAGAATAATCCAAGTGATGAGGATGGTAAAAACATCTTTGATGGCCTAGCAGTTTCTATGCCATCAACAGTAGCAATTTATTTCTTCTTTTTTAATTTAATATCATATACAACATGGCGATCAGCAAAATTTTCAATCAGCATTTTCACCGCACCAACCGTAATCGTTAAAGTGTTAGTGGCGGCTGACTCCTTAATTGTTGATCATTTGTGATTTCGAAGATACAAATGGTGTTATGATGGACGTTTCGCATATTTCGGTTATTACTTTTTTTATGGTTGACCGCTCCTGATAGTCCAGTTTTTGATTAGATTGACCATTTTTTTTATTTATCTAGGATGTTCACCAATGAAATAACTTAAAATATTCTTTACGAAAATAGTTTTGCTTTTATAGCTGCTTTTTCTGTACTTTAAAAAATATATACATTTTTCTTTATGTAATTCCATATTTTCGGTTTTTATTCGTCGTTTATTTTTAATTTCGTCAATTATTACTTTTGGTTTTTATTCGTCGATAATTTTTAATTTCGTAAATTATTATTTTCGGTTTTTATTCGTCGTTTGTTTTTAATTTCGTCAATTATTATTTTTAGTTTTTATTCGTCGTTTGCTTTTTAACTTCGTCAGTTATTATTTTCGATTTTTAATTGTCGTTTACTTTTAATTTCGTCAATTATTATTTTTGTTATTCATCGTTTATTTTTAATTTCGTCAATAATTTTTTTATATATATTTTAAGTTGTCAAGGAAACTAAGTTCTTAATTTTAGAATCAAGAAACCAATTTTCCGAACTTGAGACTTTAAGTGTCTACAAAGAAGCGTTGGATTAGGACAAAAAATTTTTTTTTCAAAATTCATTCAGATTCTTCTTTTTTTTTTAAATGAGCTCAAATTTTATCCATTTTAATACAATGGGAACTTTCAGATCTCGCCAAGTACAAGTTTGAATTCAAAATCAAAATTCGAAACTATTTTTGAATTTCAGTATTTAAATATTTTTAAAAAGTTCAGAATTATGAAAAGAAAATTTAAAAATCAATTCAGTGTTTTTTTTTCAAATTTCCTTCTTTCTTTCTTGCTGAAAATGTGCTCTCAAATTTAGCTCTTTTACGACGGTTTGAAAGCTCTGTCAGCAAAGGCATCGTCGGAGTGTAAAAAAACAGAGTCAAACAGAATTTCAATAAGTACTTTAAAAAAATTTAAAATTAAATAATTTTTTAATGCCCCCAAATTTAATAATTTTAACACTGATTGGGTGGGAATTGTAGTCTCGCTTTAAAAATAAATTTTAAAAGTAAGAACACTTTTTGAATTTTCTTTATTTACCAGATTTATTTCTATTTAAAACTAAGTCTAATTTAAATATAACTGCATTTAAACTATTCTTTTGAGAAACTCACAAAATTGGCCGCAACTATTCAGAGAGGTTAGCTCAGTGAAGTAAAAAGATATTGTAATTAAATTGCAGACGCTCCATATGATAATACATTTTAAGAGTTGGAAAAAACAGACTATATGTTACTTTAACAAAGGCTAAACTAACAAGACAAGACTATTAACAAGACTAAAATCTTCTAGAGTTTCCGATTTTACCCGGACATTGTGTTGCAACTATTTCTTTTGTGTAAAGATATTAATTCCATTCGGGTATGATAGTGCAGAATAATAAATGATCCAAACATCAAAGCATTGTACAATTTAGTTAATTCATTGTATAAAAATAATTACCTAATTAAGAGCAGAACATAAAATTTATTTTTAAAGCAATAAAATTTCTTTAAAGAATTCCCTCGTCTACACTTTTTTAAAAGTTAAATAGTTTTTTTTAGTCTTTTGTACTATAATATTAGTATTATTTCTATTTTAACATTCGTTTTTCTATATTTATACGAAAACTGTTAAGAATAATTATAGCATGAGGAAATGCTAATATATCTATAGGGCTATTATATATTTACTAATATATCTAATTATAAAATCGGTATAAATTTCTCCAGAAAATTTCGTTCTCAATATTACTTCATCAGTCGGAAAACTAATGTATACTTAGTCTCTATCTACCAATATTTAATAAAAGTTGCTAATTACTAATATTTAATAAGAGTCAATAATATTTTATCTCAAATACGAATTAATCACTACTAAACTTTAATTTGAGTTGATGGTTACAAAATTATAATAATCATTCAGAACTAGCAATATTTATTTAACATATAGGAATAAAATTCCTATGGGATACCCACAAGTGACGTAGTGTGTGTATCTCTATCCTTATTGGTTATTGAAAAGCGGCATTTGTTTACGTTAGCAACTGTTCTTTCCTTTCCATTTCGAGCAAGCCAAGAAAATTTGTACTAAAAATGACAAAAAGATAAACCTGAAAAAAAGGTTATATAAATCTTATTAAGATATCTAAACCAAAAGATACCTATAAATTGTTAGAGGAGCATTTTCTCTATTTATTCATTAATTAAAATACTAATCTTTAAATGAAATTAATAATAAATAAGCTTAATATATAAAGGTTAATAACTTTAATCGCCAGAGCTATAGAACCATAAAACTCAATTTTAAGATCATTTTTAAAAATAATAGCTACACTAAATGATGAAAACCTCTACCTCAAATAAAGTAAAACTCATAGTAAAATATAATTTTTGCTTGAAATTATTTTTCTAAGCATAATATATAACTACTTTAAAAACATAGTCCTTTCATCTTTTTCTATTTTTTAGTGTTTTTTTCCTTTATGTTATAGCACAGTTTCATCAATTAATAAGGTCAATGAAATTTAAATGGAAATATTTTAGCATATTCAAATAGTATATTTATGTATAAAAATCCCACAGGTAAGCTAAGACAAAGAAAAGCTCTTCTTTTTAAAGTTAAAGATATGCTACATAAAAAGTAGAGAATTATTTTACTATCAATATTCTTTTTCGATGACCAACAGTATTGATATTATAATTTTGACCTCAAATGGGTGATTGCGAAAAAAAGTTCGGAGATTCGACCTCGAAATCACATGCGTATATGATGCACAAACTGGTAATTAATTCTCAGATAAAGATGGAAACTATTAAGTGAGAAATATCGCCCACTAAAGATGCAGCGAAAGTGTATTCAAAGAACGCTCTAATTACAAAAGCCAAGGTAAAAAAAAACCGTTACAGGTTTCAAAAAATCAATTAATCAACAGACAGACAATATCAATAATTGCATATGACTAACAGTAATTAAAAATGTATTCAGTTTTTTTTTTAATTTTTTAAAAAAGATGAGTTTTGTTATGGTTTTGTGAATAGGTTTTTTGTATAGAACTCTTTATACAAACGAAATGCATTAAATTATGCAAAACTATAAATCATTAACACAATATGTAATTTCATGCACACAATTAATATGCTTTGGATTTATTATTTTCTTTTAATTCATTTTCTTCTGAAGTTAATAAAATTAAAGAATCCGCCATTGTGAAAGCTAATTTGTGTTTCCATTATAATATTCATTCAATGTTGATTGAATTTTGTCTTCATCTTGTCCAGTATCAGTTACTAAATAACGGTTTTTATGGTAAAAATTCACATAATATTTCAACAAATTTTTTTTCTCGTATATATTTTTATTATTAACGCGAATTTCATAACTATTTATACATTTTTGAAAATAAAATTATATACATTTCTGAAAATAAAATTGTTTGATATATCAAACGATTTTACATTTAGAATTCGATTGCGTTCCATAATGAAAATTTTTTTATGGAAAATTTTTTTATGATGGAGAAAATTTCCTCAAAAAAAAATCTATAAAAGCTTACACCGACAGGAAAATTTTGAAAAGGACTCATTCTTATTTGTTTGAGAGGGATGATCTCGAATATGAAAATTAATCAGCGCGAACTATATTCTAAGTTACGAAACCAGACACATAAGCGCACTTTCTTTGAATAAACATAGCTTTTTTCAATCGAATTCAAATTTTTGTCCCCCAAAATAAAGGGGGTAGCCGCAATCTGGGAAATATTGTCCCCTTAGTTTTGTCAGGAGATCGATTCAAAGCTTGGACCCCTTAATGTTAATTTAACTTTTTCCATATTTAACCATATCTCGAGAAATTTTTAAGTGAATTGAAACATTTCTGTACACATTTATGAAATTCGTTTATCGAAAGATAATTCCATGCGAAAAATAAATTTAAGTAAATATTTGTTATTTTAAAAAATAATAGTCGAAATTATTTTGAATTAAAAGATTATTTTTTTACATCTTTTTAAAGTATGTAATTTCGCATGCAAAATATAACATTTGAGCGAAGTAGGTTGAATAGTTCCTGAAAAATCAAATTTTAAAAATTCTATATTTAAAATTCTATTTCTTAGGAACTATTCAACTATTCCCAGATTGCGACTACTACCTATTTTTAGCGGGTCAGAAATCCAAATCCGTTAAAAAAAAATTACGTTTATTCAGAGAAAGTACGTTTTTGTGTCTGATTTCGTACATAAAGCACTTAGAAACCGAAAATAAATCCACTACTTAAGGTATTCTTCCATGCTATACACGTCTTGAACGTCCACACACTTTCAAATGGTAAGCGGAATAAAAGAGCACCGAAAAATGCACCGAAGATAACCCGAAAAAAAAGTTCTTGAAAAAGAAAGAGCCAGAAAAAACAACACTACTTCAACAATTTTAGGACTTTGATTCGCTCCTTTCAGCGAATTGAGCTCGAATTTACAGTAAATAATTCTTTATTTTAATGTAAATTAGATATTTTTTAAGAATAACTGCAAGGATTAATTTAAGAGTCGTGGTGGCTCAGGAGATAGAGCGTTCGCCTCCCAATGAGGAGATCCGGACTCGATCCCAGCGATGGCGGGTCGATTCGAAATCCGCACCCGACTCACACTGACCACAGTGCTGACTTAAATATCCTCAGTACTAGAGGGATCATAAGTTAGGTTCCCCTTGCCATCAGGCTAATTGTGGGAGGTTTCCCTCTCCGTGTAACGCAAATGCGGGTTACTTCAGTCAAATTTCTCCCAATGCTTGATCCAGGAGTTCCCTTGTTTTCTGGATTGGCTTCAAAATTAGAAAACTACGGAGTTGAACATTGGTAGTCCTAAATTGGATCGGCTGTTCAACGACGGTTATAAAAAAAAATAAAGGATCAATTTAAAGTTCATGGAAGAAACTTCACACACATCATAAAATTCTCAAATGTTATTTCTTTAAAGATGTCGAATGTAAAAGAAGATGAAACTATATTTTTTTAAAGTAAATTACAATATATTTTACGTTTCATTTGTTACATGAAGGGTTTCAATAAATATATTCTAACACTGACTATATTTTTTCACTGTAAATATTTAAAAAATATATTGAGGATTTGATTGAAGCGCAATGCAGAGAAAATGGCTAAACCGGATTTCGTAAGAATTTTCCTTAAGTTTTTGGAGAAGATAAATCGAATATTATTACTTTTTAAGACTTTAATTTTTTCTGTTACAGTTTTATTTTCTGTCACAATTATTAAACAACCTTAAAAAAGTTTTTATTAAATCTTTATGGTTATATGCATACTCTCAACTACCTACTACCTTGAAGGAAAAAAAAAAGGCTACGTCTCCATGCAACTAGTTAAAAAGAACATATAGTTACAGCCTTTGGACAGTAAAAATTTATTAATAATTATTATATTAATACTTAACTTTAATAATAATTATTATATTATTAATATTAATAATTATAACTAAAATCAGTTTCTATTATTTTTATTATGGACTTAAATTTTTTGCAGTTAAGTATTTGGAATTAACAAAATATTTTAAGAAGGAAATAAAAAGATTTCAAAGTCGCATTTAATAATGAAGTTTTAAATCCTAAAAATTTAAATATTTTAACAATTGAAAAAAGTTAAGAATATTCTGTTTTAAATAATAATTTTTTTAAAACCTTAAAGAATTTTAAATCACAAACTTATTAAAACTGTTGTGATAGTTATCAGTGATTAGCTAATTAATAAATTTAAGATATCTACAACTAAATAAATAATAAGCAATACAATAATTTTTTAAAACCTTAGAGAATTTTAAATTACAAATTTATTAAAACTATTGTGATAGTTATCAGTGATTAGCTTATTAATAAATTTAAGATATCTACAACTAAATAAATAATACTGTTGTGATAGTTATCATCGATTAGCTTATTAATAAATTTAAAATATCTACTACTAAATAAATAATAATAAATAATACATATTAATTATTTATTAAAATTTCTAATAATCGTTGAAATAATTAACGTTTACAAAATTAAAAATTTATGTCATTTAAAAACGAAAATTAGCAATTTCCAAGGCTAGCGCTGAATAGGGCTGGGTTCAATTTACAGAATTTTCAATTTTTTGGCACGCCTAAAGTTCTTGAGGCATTCGGTGTGAGTATAAATGATTAAATACAATCAATTCATCAATTTCCACGCTCAATTTCGATAGTAAAGAGTCAAGATGAGAAACGTAATCATATTGTTATTGTCCCCATTCTTTGAAAGTAGCTTGATTTATAGTTACCGCTAATTATTGAAAATCATTACGTTTTCGCGCGGTTAAGCTTCAAGTGTGAACTGATTTTTTTTTTCCTTCCCGTTTTTGTATCTTCGGTAGCTGTTTCCCTGTTGATTATTACTGTTATTTAGATTGTCAAGAACGAGGATCAGCCCATATAATTTATTGATGAAATTAGTTATTATAGCGCGTGTCGTTAACTGGCGGTAGAAAAAATAGAGAAAGAATTGTTTATAATTATCGCCATTTCTGATGATTAGGGAATCAATAATGAATGTTTTCGAAAAATTAATGAATAACTGTTTGGATTTTTTTTTTCTTTTTTTTTTGGAAAAAAAATGTGACGTAACCATTTTTGAAATCTCATTTTGACATACTTTTAAAATAGAAAATAGGAATGCAGATTTTTTCTTTTATTTTGAAAAAGAAAATAGTAGTTTCTAAAAAAGTAAATTTGCAGAATATAATTCAAATGAAAAATAATGTAAAAATGATAAAGAATAGAATTAAAATGAAAAAGAAAGTGGATAACGGTTTTTAATTCGTAAAGAAATTAGAGAAAAAAGAACTGTAGAATGTTAGTTCTTTAAATGAAGTAGTTTCTTTTTAAATAGTAATATTTTAATGAATTTTTTAATTATGAATATAATTTTTTATATTTTTATACTGATTTTTATAATGAAATAGAATTGTAATCAGTTATTATAGAGCGTGTCGTTAACTGGAGGTAGAAAAAATAGAGAAGGAATTGTTTATAATTATTGCCATTTCTGATGATTAGGGAATCAATAATGAATGTTTTCGAAAAATTAATGAATAACTGTTCGGATTTTTTTTTAAAAAGTGTGACGCGTAACCATACTTGGAATCTCATTTTAACATACTTTTAAAGTAGAAAATAGGAATGCAGAGGTTTTCTTTTATTTTGAAAAAGAGAATAGTAGTTTCTAAAAAAGTAAATTTGCAGAATATAATTCAAATGAAAAATAATATAAAAATGATAAAGAATAGAATTAAAATGATAAAGAAAATAGATAGCAGTTTTGAATTCGTAAATGAATTAGAGAAAAAGAACTGAGGAATATTAGTTTAAAATAGTCTTTAAATGAAATAGTTTCTTTTAAAATAGTAATAGTTTTTCAATTAATTTTTTAATTATGAATATAATTTTTTATATTTTTATGCAGATTTTTACATTGAAATAGAATTGTAATTAGTTATTATAACGCATGGCGTTAACTGGAGGTAGTAAGAATAGGGAAGGAATTGTTTATAATTATTGCCGTTTCTGATGATTAGGGGAATCAATAATGAATGTTTTCGAAAAATTAATAAATAACTGTTTGAATTTTTTTTTTTTTTTTTTTTTTTTTTTTTTGTAAAAAATGTGACGCGTAACTATGTTTGGAATCTCAATTTAGTATACTTTTTAAATCGAAAATAGGAATGCAGAATTTTTTACTTTATTTTGAAAACGGAAATAGTAGTTTCTAAATAAGTAAATTTGTAGAATATAATTCAAATGAAAAATAATATAAATATGCTAATTAGGTGATCGAGTGGTTAGCGTGTCAGAATGCGGAGCCATTGGCTGCGGGTACGAATCCTGCTCAGGGCATGGATGTTCCTTTCTCTCTCTGTGCTCTATATCCTTTCCTCTTTGTGTGAATGTGACCAGCCCCATAAACGGGTTTGTGGCTGTGTGACGTGGGCGACGCTGCTCCACCGCCGTGGCTTCGCCACAGGTGCCCACTGGGTAACGAGAAGAGAGTACAGTTCTGGCATTTCTGTGGACAATGGGAAAAACCCCAAGTGCCCACCATTAAAAAGAAAAAAAAAATAATAATAATAATAGTAATTTAAAAATGATAAAGAATACAATTAAAATGATAAAGAAAATAGATAGCAGTTTTGAATTCGTAAATGAATTAGAGAAAAAGAACTGAGGAATATTAGTTTAAAATAGTCTTTAAATGAAATAGTTTCTTTTAAAATAGTAATAGTTTTTCAATTAATTTTTTAATTATGAATATAATTTTTTATATTTTTATGCAGATTTTTACATTGAAATAGAATTGTAATTAGTTATTATAACGCATGGCGTTAACTGGAGGTAGTAAGAATAGGGAAGGAATTGTTTATAATTATTGCCGCTTCTGATGATTAGGGGAATCAATAATGAATGTTTTCGAAAAATTAATAAATAACTGTTTGAATTTTTTTTTTTTTTTTTTTGTAAAAAATGTGACGCGTAACTATATTTGGAATCTCAATTTAGTATACTTTTGAAATCGAAAATAGGAATGCAGAATTTTTTACTTTATTTTGAAAACGGAAATAGTAGTTTCTAAATAAGTAAATTTGTAGAATATAATTCAAATGAAAAATAATATAAATATGCCAACTAGGTGATCGAGTGGTTAGCGTGTCAGAATGCGGAGCCATTGGCTGCGGGTACGAATCCTGCTCAGGGCATGGATGTTCCTTTCTCTCTCTGTGTTCTATGTCCTTTCCTCTTTGTGTGAATGTGACCAGCCCTATAAACGGGTTTGTGGCTGTGTGACGTGAGCGACGCTGCTCCACCGCCGTGGCTTCGCCACAGGTGCCCACTGGGTAACGAGAAGAGAGTAGCAGTTCTGTGGACAATGGGAAAAACCCCAAGTGCCCACCATTAAAAATAATAATAATAATAATAATAATATAAAAATGATAAAGAATAGAATTAAAATGATAAAGAAAATAGATAGCAGTTTTGAATTCGTAAATGAATTAGAGAAAAAGAACTGAGGAATATTAGTATACAATAGTCTTTATATAAAATAGTTTCTTTTTAAATAGTAATAGCTTTTTATAAATTTTTCAATAATGAATATAATTTTTACATTGATTTTTATATTGAAATAGAATTGTTATCTATCATTAAAACGTGTGTCGTTAACTGGATTTAGAAACAATAGAGAAAAGATTGCTTATAATTATCACCATTTCTGATAATTAGGGAATCAATAATAAATGTTTTCGAAAAATTAATGAATAAATGTTTGGATTTTTTAAAAAAAACTGTGACGTAACCGTACTTGAAATCTCATTTTAACATACTTTTAAAATGAAAAATAGGAATGCAGAATTTTTTTTTTTGAAAACGGAAATAGTAATTCCTAAAAAAAGTAAATTTTTAGAATACAATTAAAATGAAAAATATTAAAATGACAAGGAATAGAATTAAAATGATAAAGAAAATAGATAGCAGTTTTTTATTTGTAAATAAATTGTAGAAAAAAGAAATAAAGAATGTTAGTGTAGACTAGTCCTTTAATGAAGTAGTTTTTTTAATTAGTATAGTTTAATAGTTTTTATTAATTATGAATATAATTTTATACATTGAAATAGAAAGAAATATTTTTCAAATCGAAATGAAGGATGCAAAGTTTTAAAATTTTAAAATAGAAAACAGATTTAGAATATTCTTTTGAACAAAAAATAGGAAACAGTTTTTTTATTATAAAAAAACGATAGTATTTTCTTAAAATTGAAAATAAGAATGCAAAGTTTTCTTATTACAAAACAGAAATAAAATACTTTTAAAAAAGAAAATAGAATAAAAATGCAGAGTAAAAAATAGGCAGTGTTTACAAATAAAAAAAAAAATAGTAGTTTTGAAAGTAGAAAACGGATATATAGGTTTGTTTTAAAATTGAAAACAGATTGCATTTTCTTTAAATAGGAAGAAGAACGTAGGTTTCTTTTTTATTTTGAAGGGGAAAAACACATAAAATTTTTAAATAGAAAATATATTCTAGAAAAAAGAAAATAGGATTTTAGGTTTTTCTTGTTTTAAAAGATTTAGAATTTGTAGAGATGTAGTAGATGTAGAATTTCAAATAGAAGAATGAATCCTGAGAATTTCATTTTAAAATAGAACTTAGATAATAATCTTTTAATATAATAAAAAGTTTAAAAAATATAAGAAAAATATAAAGAATAAAAATTAAAAAAACTTTTCTTAAACACAAAATGTTTAGTATTTTTTTTTAATTCGAAAGAGGAATGAAATGCAGAGTTTTCTTATTTCGAAGAAAAAATAATTAGGTTTCAAAAAAAGGTATAGTAGAAAACAATAGGAATTCAAATTTTTCCAATTTTAAAATATATACCAGTTGTTTAAATAGAAGATATCAATGCAATTTTTTTTTAAATTTTTTAAATAGGAAATAGAGAATCTATATACCAGTTCATTAAATAGAAGATACCAATTCAAATTTTTTTAAATTTTAAAATATCAAATCGAGAATATATATACCAGTTGCTTAAATAAAATAAATCAATGAAAATTTTTTTATTATATTTTAAAATAAGAAATAGAGAATATTTATATAAGTTGATTAAATAGAAGATATCAATGTAATTTTTTTAAAATAGGAAATATAAAATATATTCTTTAAATAGGAAGTACTAATTGCTAAAATAGACGAATATATACTAGTTGCTTAAGTAGAAGATATCAATGCAATTTTTTTTTAAATTTTAAAATCGGAAATGGAGATATACCAGCTGCTTAAATAGAAGATATCAATGCAATTTTTTTATATTTTAAAATAGGAAATAGATAGTACTTTTCCAAAGCAGAAAATTAAAATCTAGGTTTTTCTTTTTTAAAAAGAATTAATTGCAGTAAATAGTTAATCGTAGATTTGCTGTAAATCGTCATTTGTAGTAAATAGAAATTTGTTTTAAATAGAAAATCGTAATGAGAAGTTTTCTTATAATTTAACAATTCGTGGGAGCAGCTCTTAAGTGCACTAAAAAAAAAAAAAAAACAATTCGCTATTTTTAACTGAAAGAAAGACCAAAAAAAAATGTGACCCCTAGCGAACAGAACTTTGTTATTCTAACAAAACAATCCAATTCTCTGATGATGCCACTAGGACCTCATTCGACCATGAGGTCAACCCATTAGGTGAAATAAATCTTTCTAGTCCAATTCTAAAAGGTCTTTGTCCGCATAGCCCATCTCTCCACCCGCGCTTCCACCTTTTAACCTGTAAATTTGTCGTTCCAGAAAACCTCAGACGATACCAAGAATGACGAAGAAAAAGACAAAAATATAGATTGTCTCTTTTTCATATTTTTCTTCCTTCTTTTATATCCGAACAGAAGACGAGCAACAGTGTCGTTATTGTTTTGAGGTGAACGTAAATCAACTTTAAAAACGCAGAAAATCGCTCTGGAGTAAAGGATGGTTTACTCTTTGGTGACTTCCGTGAGGCGTAAATCTGAGCAAGCTTTTAGCTCTGTAGATCCTTTTTTTTCTTCTTCTTCCTTATGACAACTGTTTGGGTGTGGTGCGGATATCTGAATTGAATGTCTTCTATGTATTTCTTTGGTAATCGGTTAACTTTTTTTATTATTATTTATTTTTGAAACAATTTAAGGATTGATGAGTAGAGAAAAGGAGCAGATACAGTTGTTGTGTTGGCTGTGGACAAAGGATGGATTTAGAATTTTGAGGTCTGACAAGATGTAATTGGTTTTTCTTACAAAAGAGTTGAAATGGTAATTTGTTTGGACGTATTGGTTTTGGGATTTAAGTTTAAAAACACGACTTGAAGAACTTTAGAGTTGGAATATGTAGGTCGAATTATTAGTCTGAAAAAGAAAAATAATAATTTTGTTAAAAAATTTCCTTTATTAACATGGACATTAAATACAAGTACGGTCTTGTTAAAATAGCAGACATGACCAAAACAAAACTATTATGAACAAAATGTTTTCGAAAAAGCAAAAGTTCAAACACTATTAAGAAAAATAACTAATCGAAAGAGGTTAAAATAAATTTCTTTTATTATTTATTCTTTTTTATTTTTAGATAGAGTCTAGAGGTTTGACAAAATTTAAAAAGTTTTTTCTTACAGAAAATTGAAAAGGCATTTTGGAAGTTTGGGTTCAGAGATTTAAGTTGAAAAGCACGACCTCAGAAATTCTAGAATTGGAATGATGTATGACGAAAAATTTGTCATAAAAACATTTTTTTCTCACAAAACCATTTTTTGAAAAAAACAAAAGAATAATAATTAATTAAAAAAAACAGAAAGGAAAAATACTTTCTTGTTAAAAAAAATAGTCAAAAATAGCCATCATATTTTAGAACCTAATATTTATACCTATATATTTTGTGAAAAAAACCTCAACAAAATTAGAGAATCAAATCTTCAAAATATATATGAAAAATAGCCAATCAGAAACATTTAAAAAATATACTTTTTGAGTATTTAGTTAATTCTTTTTAAATTATTTTTTTTAAAAATGGTTTAAGAAGATGTAACTGGTTATTCTTACAAAAGAGTTGAAAATGGTAACTTATTCGGATGCTATAGTTTAAAAATTCAAGTTGAAAAATATAACTTTACAAACTTGCGAATTGAAGTATGCAGTTAAAAAAAATTATTTTAAAAACAAATACTTAAAAAAAAAGCTTTTTAATAACATGAAAATTCAAAACGAATGTTTAAAAATAGGTAGGTATACAACTATGTAAGATAAATACGTGCTTGGCATAACAATTACGAGTAAATAAATATAACACTCGAATGAACTATGTATTTACACAGCATTAGGATGCTTATAATTTTTTCAAAAATTTTAAATTATTTTAAAATATTAAAACACTATTTTAATATCTAATGATATCATAAAAAGAAGGTCTTGAGGTTTTTTTTGTAACTTAGACGTGCAATAACACCGAACGTAAGAAATGTGAAAGCAATAGAATTTTATTAATTTTGTTGACGTTATATGTATTTTATTTTTTTACAAACGTCGTTGAGCAGCCGGCTCAATTTTTAGATTTACAACAACTAATGTTCAACTCCGTAGCCTTGTAATTTTGAACCCAATCCAGAAGTCAAAGGAACATGGATCAAGTATTGGGAGAAATTTGCCTTCGTGGAGGACTTTTTGATGAAAGTGACCCACATTTGCGTTACATGGAGAGGAAAACAACGAAAACCTCCAACGGCTAGCCTGACGGTAAGGGGACTCTAACCCCTCATCCGTCTACCACTGAGGATATTCTACGTCAGCACTGTGGTCGGTGCGAGCTGGGTTCGGAATTCGTATCGACCAGCCATTGCTGGGATTCGAACCCAGTTCACCTCATTGGAAGGCGAACGCTCTATCCCCTGAGCCATTACGGCTCAAATATGTTAATTATATATCCGTCATTGAACATCTGACCGAATTTTGTGTATACGACTACTTATGTTTAACTCCGTAGCCTTGTAATTTTGGACCAACCCTGAAGACAAGGAAACTCCTGGATCAGTACGCCAAGAGGTATGATTTGTTATGGGAACATGGAGGACTTTGCGACTCGACAGATTTAACGTGCATCATCCACCATTTACTTCACGGGGAGTCTTCGGCCAGCGGGGATTGAACCGCGAACTCTTGGACATGGACTCAGTGCCCTAGCAACCAGGCTATTCTTGCCTTAAATGTGACGTATGTGTGTGGCTGAAGTCAAATTCTTGGTCATAGATGATAGTTTGCAAGGTTTGGATATCGCAAAGCTAAATTATCTTAATTATGTTTCTTGTGTTATCGTGCTGAATAATTGAAAACTTTTAAAGACACCATGTGTATTTAGTAATCAATCCTAAATCAATTCAAATAATTAATGAACTGATATTTTATGTAGAATTTTAAGAAAAAAACTACTCAAAGTTTCGATATCTAAATTATGTGTCCCATGATATTGCGCTAAATAATTGAAAACGTTTAGAAACACCATGTGTATTACGTAAATGATACATTAATTAAATTAATTCATGAAATATTACATATAGAAATTTAAATATTCGAAACAGAGTTTAGATACATTAAATATGTTTCTTGTGTTACCGCTCTCAAAAATTGAAAACGTTTAGAGATATGTGTATTGATCTAAAATCAATATGCATTGATTAAAAATCAATTCATAATTAAATTTAAATATTTCATTCTGAAATAAGCAGAGTTTAGCTGTCTTATTTATTTTTCGTGTCATCGAACGCAAAGAGCTGGAGAGATAATTTGGAGACATCTCGTATATATTAAATAATCAATGCAGCATAAAATGAAAGAATAATCACTCACGATTTCATGTTTGAAACACGATTCGAACACTAATAATTGACGGATCGTGATGAACTCTGTGACACTTCTTTGGCGTTAGAATCCATATAATTCTATCAACTGATAGAACACTCATTTGTCAAATGTTATCACCAAAATCACTTCACTTCTCAGAGTACTTATTTGAAAAGTTATGAAAAGAAGGGTTGAAGACGTTGTTTGAAAGTAATGCCTGCTAAAGAATGTCTTGATTATAAAGTTAAATACATATAAAGCATAAAATTCAATTGTAATAAAAGTGACAACAAAGATGTGTACAGTTTTTTCTTATGAATGTGCTAAGATAATGCTTTATATATTTTAAATTAGTACCTGACCGATGCCAAGATAGTAATATTTAATGCATAGACGACACGATATGAATAGAGGTGTGTTAATTAACAACGATATATAGTTTTTAAGAATGCTTTTTTTTAATTAAATCAAAATTATTGTATTTTAAATATGATTCAATCGCATTCTATCTGTGTAATAGGGTAATTTTAGTTCATCTTAAATCTTTGAGCGATATTTATTGCGACGTTAAAGGTAAATTATATTTTAAAAAATGTATAGAAATGTGATATGATAGAAGTCGTATGTATTGTTTTAAAATCTAATTAGAAATATTCTTAAATTTAAAATAATATAAAATTTTTTAAAATTGTAAATGATATTCTGTAGCAAATGACACAATAATGAATATTATATTAATTCACTATATTTTATTAACTCGCTTTCATGTCGGCGAGAGTGAGCTACTTTTTTATCAGCTAGAGTACTTAAATTTATGTTTGAACACTATGAAGGAAGCAAGTTTCGATCACTTCCTGAACACTATTAGCAATTAAAATCTATCATTTTATTACCAAACATATTTATCGCCAATCAAATATTCTTCTAACTCTACAGTTATCTAAGCACACACATTTTAACTTGAGATCTCTGAAAGCAATGCTCATTTTTTTTTCAACCATTGCAATCAGATTTTTTTTACCGCATTATCACTAAAACTTATTCCAATTGATTTATGTTTTAAAAATTACTTTTCTTTCAACGACATTAGCACCATCCCAAATCGCAAATCTGTGATTTTAGTATATTCTTCACCGACGTTTTCTTAAGTGCTACGACCCAGGATACCCGACAATGATGTTTCGTTATATTGTACCATATACTACAGTAGCGCCGTCTATTGATCCTTAAAGTAACTATATATGTTGATTGCATATGGCGACAATACATAGCAAACTCTAAAATACGTTTATCTCAAAAGCAACTTATCGCATATTTCTGATTTTGGCGTAGTGTTAAAGATTCAAGTCTATATCTAATGTAGGCTAGGAAAAGCAAAACAAGGCATTTAGGTATTTATTAATAAAAAAAATAGATAACCAATCAATTACAGTGAGTCGTGAAGGATCATGGGATAGAGCTGTCTCCTCCCAATGAGGTAACCCGAGTTCGAATCCCAGCGATGGCTGGTAGATGGGAATTCCGCACTCGGCTGGTTGTTTTCGTGGTTTCCCTTTCCATGTAACGCAAATGAGGGTTCGTTTCATCAAAAAAGTCCACAACGAAGTCAAATGTCTCTCAATACTTGAATCAGGAGTTCCCTTGTCTTATGGATCAGGTTCAAAATTACAAGGCTACGGAATTGAACGCTGGTAGTCATAAACTCAAGACTCTGCTGTTGAACGACGGTGGTAAAAATAAAAAGTCTGAAGTCATATTTCTGATTTTGGCGTAGTTCTAACAATTCAAGTCTATATTTAATGTAGAGTAGGTAAAAAAGAAGGCATTTCAATATTTATTAATAAAAAAAATAGCCAATAAATCACAGTACTCGTCAAAGCAAGCCCCTAAAACTATGACACTTTAATCACACTTTAATTTAATCGATTAAGGTACTACTCTGAAAAAATATTTTTTTCAGAATAGGTGAAAAAAATTTTTTTAAATCTCTAAAATCAAATAAGTTATTTCTCAATCAATTTCAATGAAAAATTGAATATTTTGAAAAGGACTGACTTCTTGGTAGGTTGGCGTCGTATCCTCAATTAAATCATATCTCATGGTGTACTTGAATAGTCTGACTGACTTCTTTCATCTTTTTTAAGAATCTAAACAATAATATTGATAATTAATTTAAAAAAAGGAGAGAAGTAAAAATAATAAAATGTTGCGTTGCAACTTGTTTTTGCAATTTAGTGTGTACATATTTTGTTGCTTTCAGAAAAGGAAGTCGAATAGTATAATTATTTTTTAATGCTTTTTCAACTCAAAAAATAATAAAATAGAATTATCAGATTTGTTTTAAATTCTAATAAAAAAATTTACAAAATTTAAAAATTAAATAAACCAATTACGATTGTTTTTTTAAATTTTAAAATAAAACAAAGTAATTTAAATAATCTTTCAATACTTATAAAAACTCAATTTAAAATAAAATTAACCACTTTAATCTCTTTTAAACCACCGAAAAATTTAAAAATAAAATTTCTCATAAAAATAAAATTTTTTTCATCCAATTTTGGGTGTTTTTTTACGCTCTCATGAAATAGGTCCTGTTTTGAGGATGGAAAAAAATTGTTTTTCATGAAAAATTCAATTTAAATAAATTAATTAAATTATCAGGCATAAAACAAGGGATAGAGCATTCGCCTTCCAAAGAGGTAAACCGGATTCGAATCCCCTCCATGGCTGGTCGATGCGAATTCCACATCCGGCATGCACCGACCAATGTGCTGACGTAAAATCTCATCAGATGGATCTTAGGTTAGATTCCCCTTGCCGTCAGGCTAATTGTAGGAGGTTTTCGTGGTTTTCCTCTCCATGTAGCGCAAATGCTGGTTAGTTCCATTAAAAAATGCTCCATGAAGGCACATTTCTCCCAATACTTGGTCCAAGAGTTCCCTTATCTTCTGGATTGGATTCAAAATTAGAAGGCTACGGAGTTGAACATTAGTTGTCGTAGTCCCAAAAATTGGGTCGACTGTTTAACGGCGGTAATAAAAATGAATAAAAAATTAAATAATCTTGAAGAAAATTATTGCTTGTTAATACTTTTCATGTAACAAACCTTATCATTCAATTATTAAAGTAAATTAATCATACTTCAAGAAAGAAATATCATACATAAGATTGATTCCCAATGGCGAAATAGAATATTTATTTTCATAAATAAACAATTTCATGATCCTTAGGTTTTATGTTTCTCTAAAGGATAATTATTAAACAATCAATACGGTAGTAACAAACAGGAGTTATCATTCACTGCTTTATAATTGAATCACGATTTGATCTATAATAAATCACGAGTCGTGATTGAATTGCGCACTCTTCTTTGACCTTACCTTCGATTTATAGCACATTTACTACCAAGCGATCTTGCTACGCTATAGTGCGCTAACATTTGTCGCAGATAATGGGACATACTTAACTGTGCTTTATTTTAAATAGTACTTGAAACTAGGATTTTAAGAGTTTGCAGAATAAATTTGACACGTTATATTTCAAGAAATGTCAACATGCATTGTAAACTTTGCATTTAATATATCGTTTATTGTGATGCGTGGTGCAAAAAATCTTCATTTACAATATTTTGATTCTGAAATTTCTTCTTCTTTCTCATTTGGAACATTGTAGACCTTTATTTGAATATTTTGTTTTACCCATTTCCTATACTTTACACAGTGCGCCAAAGGAAAGAAGAAGAAAAACGGACTTCTTTGAAAATAATTTTTGTTCTAATGATCGGATCTTTACGTTCTGGGACTCATTCTTAATGATTCGATGGGGTGATATCAAATATGCTAATCATTTAGTGTAGACGATAATTTAAGATACGAAATCAGACACAAAAACGTACTTTATCTGAATAAACATAACTTTTTTTTCAATGTATTTCTGACCCCCAAGATATAGGGAGTAACCGCATCTTTCTTCTTTTTTTCTTCCTCCAGACGTGGACACGTACCTAGGTTTGCAAAACCATTACTCCTATAGTCCAAGTCTGACTACCAGTCCAGCTCGCCACAACCCGGCGAGCTAGCCTGATCAGTGGGAATTTATTTTAAAAAAAATTGCATATTACATAATACATATAAGCATTTTTACAATAAAAAAACAGCATTGAAAGTCTTGCAGAAGACAATGAAGTGCAACACATTTGCTTCAGAAAAAACAATGACTGAAGCAAAAAATGAAGAAAAAAGAACATGAACAATAAAAAAAATTAATTTTGTTATATACATAAAAATTTAAAAAAGGGAAATAAAAAGAAAAAGTTAATGTTAGACAAAAAAAATATTTTAAATATATGAATATATATATTTTTTTTTATTAAGACAATTTTTTTTTTTTTTTTTTTGTAGGCAGACCATAATTTTTATGAGGTTAACATTAAAATTTTATTAATTTATCATTAATGGATAAAAAATGCACTGTGTTTTTAAGTTTAGTATTTAAAGCCTTGTTAGTTAGGAAGTTTTTCTGTCATTTGTATAGGTTAGATTGATTTGGCGGTCGGGTATGCCAAGAGGCAGTGTAAATACATTCAGTAAGATAATGCTCTGGAGTGCCCAGTTGGCCGTATGTACATTGATCAGTGTCAGTTATGTTTAGGAATTTGAAATATGTAGGGAAGGGAAGAAATAGGGAAAATCCTGAGAAAAGAAATAGGATACGGATAGAAATAGTTTTGTTTATTAGTTGTGGATAATTTGGCGAGGGCATCTGCTTGTTCATTACCTTGTCTGTCTTGATGAGCTTTAATCCATGAAGAGTAGCCGCATCTGGAAAATATGGCCCCCATAGTTTGGTCAAGAGAGCGATTCAAAGTTTAGACATCTTAATGCAAATTTTAACTTTATGCGTGTTTCGCCGTATTTCGAAAACTTTTTAAGCGAATTGAAAACTTTTTGCACATAGTTATAAAATTCATTTATCCAAAGATAATTTCTAGCAAATATTTATCATTGTTCGATTCGAATTCAATTTCTAGGACGCACCGTTCCCAGTGCTGACATAAAAATATCTTCAGGGGTAAGCAGATAATGCGATAGAATCCCCTTGCTGTCGAACTAACCGAGAGAAGTTTCGTGGTTTTCCTTTCCACGTAACGCAAGTACGGGTTAGACTCATCAGAAATCCCTCCTTAAAGGCTAGCTTGTTGCAAAGATGGATAAACAAGTTCCCTTGTTTTCTGGGTTGGTTTTAAAATTACAAAGTTATTATAAAGCTACAGTGTTGAACATTGATAGGCGTATACCCAAAAAGTGAATCGGTTATTAAATAAAATAATAAAAAATAATATAAAACAAATTTGTTCCAGTTAATGAACCCAATTATTTAACAGTTTCTGTTTAAAATTCTGGTGAAAATAACTAAGGACTTGATACACAGTTCAAACGATAAATAATTTTAAAAAAAAACATTATAAGTGGACGTTTCAGAACGTATTTGAATTAATAAAACCCTTCTGGAGCTATACGGAACTATGAAAACGTGCCCAACTCATTGGGCATTTCATTAAATTGTTTAGGATAATTTAAGCTTGGAATATTTAAATATTCATGTGAATTTTTTAATGAGGTGTTGAAGATGCCAGGATAGCCACTTATGACTTGGATAAATACGAAGCTGTCTATCATAAATATGCATAAGTCTCTTTTATTTCCTTACCAATGGTTCACGAGCCCCTAGGGGTTCATGAGGTAGGTTGCGGGGATTCGCAAAACTATTATTATAATGATGTAGTGTAAAAAATAACGGCAAAATACATTTACATACATTTATTTACAGCACTGTTACCTATGATGATGTGTTATTATTACCTATGTTAAATGTGAGATGAGCAAACATACTATACTTTTTCTTAAAAATGCTTTTCATTTTCTTTGCTTATTCCTATTAAGTTAATTCCTATTTAAGTTATTCCTATTTAATTTTTTTATTTTAGTTATTTTTTATTAAATATTCATAATTATTTATCCCATATAAAAATAAAATTAATTAATTAAAATTAATTAATGAACTAATATTTAATAAAAACTGTATTAACATCAAGTGTCATTCATTACAAGTTTAAAAAAATTGTATTTGAAGTTGAGTGGATGAATAAAAAGTATTTCATTAAACGATTGAAAGTTTGAACAAGATATAGGGAGAGTGTGAACTAATAGTAGGAATTGAATAAAGTCTAAAATGTATTTGAACTTGAGTGGATGAATAAAATATTATTTTATTAACGATTGAAAATTTGAACAAGATATAGGGAGAGTGTGAACTAATAGTAGGAATTGAATAAAGTCTAAAATGTATTTGAAGTTGAGTGGATGAATAAAAAGTATTTCATTAAACGATTGAAAGTTTGAACAAGATATAGGGAGAGTGTGAACTAATAGTAGGAATTGAATAAAGTCTAAAATGTATTTGAACTTGAGTGGATGAATAAAATATTATTTTATTAACGATTGAAAATTTGAACAAGATATAGGGAGAGTGTGAACTAATAGTAGGAATTGAATAAAGTCTAAAATGTATTTGAACTTGAGTGGATGAATAAAATATTATTTTATTAACGATTGAAAATTTGAACAAGATATAGGGAGAGTGTGAACTAATAGTAGGAATTGAATAAAGTCTAAAATGTATTTGAACTTGAGTGGATGAATAAAATATTATTTTATTAACGATTGAAAATTTGAACAAGATATAGGGAGAGTGTGAACTAATAGTAGGAATTGAATAAAGTCTAAAATGTATTTGAACTTGAGTGGATGAATAAAATATTATTTTATTAACGATTGAAAATTTGAACAAGATATAGGGAGAGTGTGAACTAATAGTAGGAATTGAATAAAGTCTAAAATGTATTTGAACTTGAGTGGATGAATAAAATATTATTTTATTAACGATTGAAAATTTGAACAAGATATAGGGAGAGTGTGAACTAATAGTAGGAATTGAATAAAGTCTAAAATGTATTTGAACTTGAGTGGATGAATAAAATATTATTTTATTAACGATTGAAAATTTGAACAAGATATAGGGAGAGTGTGAACTAATAGTAGGAATTGAATAAAGTCTAAAATGTATTTGAATTTGAGTGGATGAATAAAATATTATTTTATTAACGATTGAAAATTTGAACAAGATATAGGGAGAGTGTGAACTAATAGTAGGAATTGAATAAAGTCTAAAATGTATTTGAACTTGAGTGGATGAATAAAATATTATTTTATTAACGATTGAAAATTTGAACAAGATATAGGGAGAGTGTGAACTAATAGTAGGAATTGAATAAAGTCTAAAATGTATTTGAACTTGAGTGGATGAATAAAATATTATTTTATTAACGATTGAAAATTTGAACAAGATATAGGGAGAGTGTGAACTAATAGTAGGAATTGAATAAAGTCTAAAATGTATTTGAACTTGAGTGGATGAATAAAATATTATTTTATTAACGATTGAAAATTTGAACAAGATATAGGGAGAGTGTGAACTAATAGTAGGAATTGAATAAAGTCTAAAATGTATTTGAATTTGAGTGGATGAATAAAATATTATTTTATTAACGATTGAAAATTTGAACAAGATATAGGGAGAGTGTGAACTAATAGTAGGAATTGAATAAAGTCTAAAATGTATTTGAACTTGAGTGGATGAATAAAATATTATTTTATTAACGATTGAAAATTTGAACAAGATATAGGGAGAGTGTGAACTAATAGTAGGAATTGAATAAAGTCTAAAATGTATTTGAACTTGAGTGGATGAATAAAATATTATTTTATTAACGATTGAAAATTTGAACAAGATATAGGGAGAGTGTGAACTAATAGTAGGAATTGAATAAAGTCTAAAATGTATTTGAACTTGAGTGGATGAATAAAATATTATTTTATTAACGATTGAAAATTTGAACAAGATATAGGGAGAGTGTGAACTAATAGTAGGAATTGAATAAAGTCTAAAATGTATTTGAACTTGAGTGGATGAATAAAATATTATTTTATTAACGATTGAAAATTTGAACAAGATATAGGGAGAGTGTGAACTAATAGTAGGAATTGAATAAAGTCTAAAATGTATTTGAATTTGAGTGGATGAATAAAATATTATTTTATTAACGATTGAAAATTTGAACAAGATATAGGGAGAGTGTGAACTAATAGTAGGAATTGAATAAAGTCTAAAATGTATTTGAACTTGAGTGGATGAATAAAATATTATTTTATTAACGATTGAAAATTTGAACAAGATATAGGGAGAGTGTGAACTAATAGTAGGAATTGAATAAAGTCTAAAATGTATTTGAATTTGAGTGGATGAATAAAATATTATTTTATTAACGATTGAAAATTTGAACAAGATATAGGGAGAGTGTGAACTAATAGTAGGAATTGAATAAAGTCTAAAATGTATTTGAACTTGAGTGGATGAATAAAATATTATTTTATTAACGATTGAAAATTTGAACAAGATATAGGGAGAGTGTGAACTAATAGTAGGAATTGAATAAAGTCTAAAATGTATTTGAACTTGAGTGGATGAATAAAATATTATTTTATTAACGATTGAAAATTTGAACAAGATATAGGGAGAGTGTGAACTAATAGTAGGAATTGAATAAAGTCTAAAATGTATTTGAACTTGAGTGGATGAATAAAATATTATTTTATTAACGATTGAAAATTTGAACAAGATATAGGGAGAGTGTGAACTAATAGTAGGAATTGAATAAAGTCTAAAATGTATTTGAACTTGAGTGGATGAATAAAATATTATTTTATTAACGATTGAAAATTTGAACAAGATATAGGGAGAGTGTGAACTAATAGTAGGAATTGAATAAAGTCTAAAATGTATTTGAACTTGAGTGGATGAATAAAATATTATTTTATTAACGATTGAAAATTTGAACAAGATATAGGGAGAGTGTGAACTAATAGTAGGAATTGAATAAAGTCTAAAATGTATTTGAACTTGAGTGGATGAATAAAATATTATTTTATTAACGATTGAAAATTTGAACAAGATATAGGGAGAGTGTGAACTAATAGTAGGAATTGAATAAAGTCTAAAATGTATTTGAACTTGAGTGGATGAATAAAATATTATTTTATTAACGATTGAAAATTTGAACAAGATATAGGGAGAGTGTGAACTAATAGTAGGAATTGAATAAAGTCTAAAATGTATTTGAACTTGAGTGGATGAATAAAATATTATTTTATTAACGATTGAAAATTTGAACAAGATATAGGGAGAGTGTGAACTAATAGTAGGAATTGAATAAAGTCTAAAATGTATTTGAACTTGAGTGGATGAATAAAATATTATTTTATTAACGATTGAAAATTTGAACAAGATATAGGGAGAGTGTGAACTAATAGTAGGAATTGAATAAAGTCTAAAATGTATTTGAACTTGAGTGGATGAATAAAATATTATTTTATTAACGATTGAAAATTTGAACAAGATATAGGGAGAGTGTGAACTAATAGTAGGAATTGAATAAAGTCTAAAATGTATTTGAACTTGAGTGGATGAATAAAATATTATTTTATTAACGATTGAAAATTTGAACAAGATATAGGGAGAGTGTGAACTAATAGTAGGAATTGAATAAAGTCTAAAATGTATTTGAACTTGAGTGGATGAATAAAATATTATTTTATTAACGATTGAAAATTTGAACAAGATATAGGGAGAGTGTGAACTAATAGTAGGAATTGAATAAAGTCTAAAATGTATTTGAACTTGAGTGGATGAATAAAATATTATTTTATTAACGATTGAAAATTTGAACAAGATATAGGGAGAGTGTGAACTAATAGTAGGAATTGAATAAAGTCTAAAATGTATTTGAACTTGAGTGGATGAATAAAATATTATTTTATTAACGATTGAAAATTTGAACAAGATATAGGGAGAGTGTGAACTAATAGTAGGAATTGAATAAAGTCTAAAATGTATTTGAACTTGAGTGGATGAATAAAATATTATTTTATTAACGATTGAAAATTTGAACAAGATATAGGGAGAGTGTGAACTAATAGTAGGAATTGAATAAAGTCTAAAATGTATTTGAACTTGAGTGGATGAATAAAATATTATTTTATTAACGATTGAAAACTTGAACAAGATATAGGGAGAGTGTGAACTAATAGTAGGAATTGAATAAAGTCTAAAATGTATTTGAACTTGAGTGGATGAATAAAATATTATTTTATTAACGATTGAAAATTTGAACAAGATATAGGGAGAGTGTGAACTAATAGTAGGAATTGAATAAAGTCTAAAATGTATTTGAACTTGAGTGGATGAATAAAATATTATTTTATTAACGATTGAAAATTTGAACAAGATATAGGGAGAGTGTGAACTAATAGTAGGAATTGAATAAAGTCTAAAATGTATTTGAACTTGAGTGGATGAATAAAATATTATTTTATTAACGATTGAAAATTTGAACAAGATATAGGGAGAGTGTGAACTAATAGTAGGAATTGAATAAAGTCTAAAATGTATTTGAACTTGAGTGGATGAATAAAATATTATTTTATTAACGATTGAAAATTTGAACAAGATATAGGGAGAGTGTGAACTAATAGTAGGAATTGAATAAAGTCTAAAATGTATTTGAACTTGAGTGGATGAATAAAATATTATTTTATTAACGATTGAAAATTTGAACAAGATATAGGGAGAGTGTGAACTAATAGTAGGAATTGAATAAAGTCTAAAATGTATTTGAACTTGAGTGGATGAATAAAATATTATTTTATTAACGATTGAAAATTTGAACAAGATATAGGGAGAGTGTGAACTAATAGTAGGAATTGAATAAAGTCTAAAATGTATTTGAACTTGAGTGGATGAATAAAATATTATTTTATTAACGATTGAAAATTTGAACAAGATATAGGGAGAGTGTGAACTAATAGTAGGAATTGAATAAAGTCTAAAATGTATTTGAACTTGAGTGGATGAATAAAATATTATTTTATTAACGATTGAAAATTTGAACAAGATATAGGGAGAGTGTGAACTAATAGTAGGAATTGAATAAAGTCTAAAATGTATTTGAACTTGAGTGGATGAATAAAATATTATTTTATTAACGATTGAAAATTTGAACAAGATATAGGGAGAGTGTGAACTAATAGTAGGAATTGAATAAAGTCTAAAATGTATTTGAACTTGAGTGGATGAATAAAATATTATTTTATTAACGATTGAAAATTTGAACAAGATATAGGGAGAGTGTGAACTAATAGTAGGAATTGAATAAAGTCTAAAATGTATTTGAACTTGAGTGGATGAATAAAATATTATTTTATTAACGATTGAAAATTTGAACAAGATATAGGGAGAGTGTGAACTAATAGTAGGAATTGAATAAAGTCTAAAATGTATTTGAACTTGAGTGGATGAATAAAATATTATTTTATTAACGATTGAAAATTTGAACAAGATATAGGGAGAGTGTGAACTAATAGTAGGAATTGAATAAAGTCTAAAATGTATTTGAACTTGAGTGGATGAATAAAATATTATTTTATTAACGATTGAAAATTTGAACAAGATATAGGGAGAGTGTGAACTAATAGTAGGAATTGAATAAAGTCTAAAATGTATTTGAACTTGAGTGGATGAATAAAATATTATTTTATTAACGATTGAAAATTTGAACAAGATATAGGGAGAGTGTGAACTAATAGTAGGAATTGAATAAAGTCTAAAATGTATTTGAACTTGAGTGGATGAATAAAATATTATTTTATTAACGATTGAAAATTTGAACAAGATATAGGGAGAGTGTGAACTAATAGTAGGAATTGAATAAAGTCTAAAATGTATTTGAACTTGAGTGGATGAATAAAATATTATTTTATTAACGATTGAAAATTTGAACAAGATATAGGGAGAGTGTGAACTAATAGTAGGAATTGAATAAAGTCTAAAATGTATTTGAACTTGAGTGGATGAATAAAATATTATTTTATTAACGATTGAAAATTTGAACAAGATATAGGGAGAGTGTGAACTAATAGTAGGAATTGAATAAAGTCTAAAATGTATTTGAACTTGAGTGGATGAATAAAATATTATTTTATTAACGATTGAAAATTTGAACAAGATATAGGGAGAGTGTGAACTAATAGTAGGAATTGAATAAAGTCTAAAATGTATTTGAACTTGAGTGGATGAATAAAATATTATTTTATTAACGATTGAAAATTTGAACAAGATATAGGGAGAGTGTGAACTAATAGTAGGAATTGAATAAAGTCTAAAATGTATTTGAACTTGAGTGGATGAATAAAATATTATTTTATTAACGATTGAAAATTTGAACAAGATATAGGGAGAGTGTGAACTAATAGTAGGAATTGAATAAAGTCTAAAATGTATTTGAACTTGAGTGGATGAATAAAATATTATTTTATTAACGATTGAAAATTTGAACAAGATATAGGGAGAGTGTGAACTAATAGTAGGAATTGAATAAAGTCTAAAATGTATTTGAACTTGAGTGGATGAATAAAATATTATTTTATTAACGATTGAAAATTTGAACAAGATATAGGGAGAGTGTGAACTAATAGTAGGAATTGAATAAAGTCTAAAATGTATTTGAACTTGAGTGGATGAATAAAATATTATTTTATTAACGATTGAAAATTTGAACAAGATATAGGGAGAGTGTGAACTAATAGTAGGAATTGAATAAAGTCTAAAATGTATTTGAACTTGAGTGGATGAATAAAATATTATTTTATTAACGATTGAAAATTTGAACAAGATATAGGGAGAGTGTGAACTAATCAGTAGGAATTGAATAAAGTCTAAAATGTATTTGAACTTGAGTGGATGAATAAAATATTATTTTATTAACGATTGAAAATTTGAACAAGATATAGGGAGAGTGTGAACTAATAGTAGGAATTGAATAAAGTCTAAAATGTATTTGAACTTGAGTGGATGAATAAAATATTATTTTATTAACGATTGAAAATTTGAACAAGATATAGGGAGAGTGTGAACTAATAGTAGGAATTGAATAAAGTCTAAAATGTATTTGAACTTGAGTGGATGAATAAAATATTATTTTATTAACGATTGAAAATTTGAACAAGATATAGGGAGAGTGTGAACTAATAGTAGGAATTGAATAAAGTCTAAAATGTATTTGAACTTGAGTGGATGAATAAAATATTATTTTATTAACGATTGAAAATTTGAACAAGATATAGGGAGAGTGTGAACTAATAGTAGGAATTGAATAAAGTCTAAAATGTATTTGAACTTGAGTGGATGAATAAAATATTATTTTATTAACGATTGAAAATTTGAACAAGATATAGGGAGAGTGTGAACTAATAGTAGGAATTGAATAAAGTCTAAAATGTATTTGAACTTGAGTGGATGAATAAAATATTATTTTATTAACGATTGAAAATTTGAACAAGATATAGGGAGAGTGTGAACTAATAGTAGGAATTGAATAAAGTCTAA